>NC_045720.1:20071879-20351879 GCF_009834535.1 Camelus ferus
AAGGAAATAAATTTGAAAACTGAAACCATTTGCACTGATTATTTCCTAGAGAAATTCAGAACATTAAAAAAATAATGACTATTAAATGCTTGGCCAAAAGTCAAAGAGGTTTCATTCACTTTGTTGGACCCTAATTAAACAATTGAATATATTTATACACCTACTGGTGAGAGATTCAAAATTTTGAGAGGTAGACGTTCTTTAAAATAAAGGTTTTCCAACACAGCTCAAATAATTTTCTACTCCTGATGAAATTAAACAGGGCCCACATAGGAGCTCCTTTGGTTTCTTGACTTTCTTCTGGTAAAGCTATCCTTGAATTCATTGAGTTAAGAAAATAAAAAACGTTTTCCTTAAATAAACTGAAAATATGACCTTCTTGCTTAACACTTGCTTGCAGAAAAAGTGAGTTTTCTTTCTTTCTTCTTTTGAACCCAAAATGATTGTCAGTGTTGATTTCAAATCATTACATTTATTTTTTCCTTGCAGACTGAAAAATGAGTTTCTTTAGCTTCTAATTGAACTACTACTAAGTGAAAAGAATGAAACGTGTAATAATCGAATTGTATAAAAAGTATTAATATCATGCATTTATCTCATTATTGAATTTATAACAACTGATACAAATGATCTCAGGCAGACAATAATTGACTCCATGTTATCATGCTCTATGAGTGACAATTTAAGTCCATCTTATTTGTCCTAAATTAAAAAAAACACTATATGGAAAATGGCCAATAGTTTCAGGCTATTACTGAGGGTGCTCTAGCATAGATGCACGCTAGAAATACACTATATGCATACATTAATATAGCATTATATTTCTAGTTTTAATTATCTCACCCCAAATGAAATATCATGTGTGCCTAAACCAACTGTAGCAGTATAACCTGAGCAAAATTACTTGAAATTGTTTGACTTCTTGGGAGACTGTCTTCAGAAATGAGAAATCCTTTGCTACTACAAGTGTGAATTAATTTTGAATCTCATTACATTCTTATTCCCTTTTCTAACCAGTAAGAATGAATACCCTTAGGCAAGGCATCCCAGTAACTGTATAGAAAGTAAGGTTAAAGCAAGATGAACTTAAAAGTTAGATTCTGAGTATATTGACAACTTAGAAGGAACAAAAAGACAAGTATAAAAGTAACCGGAAAGTTTGTTGACCATTTAACACCTGTCAACTTCATCATCTTCCCTGACCTGTTTAAAGTCCTATATCAAAACTAAGCAGTAGTTATCAAACTAGGATGTGCATTGGGAGCTTCAAAAGAAAAAATAATGCTTGGGTCCCATCACTTAAACTTCTAATCTAGCTCCTGTGATGTGTCATTTTAAGTATTACAGAGTTTATAATCTTTCCAAGAAATTATAGTTTGTAGTACTCTAAAGGAACCCTTAACACACATGTGCTATTATATACTATATATTAAACAACCTTTTCATAATAATATTCTTAATAAATATAATAATTTATAATTAATATATTTCAGGTAGATATTTTAGGAGCTTGGATACAATGTCAAGGCTGCAAAAGGCCAAAACCTACAATTTTTTTTGCACCTCTAGTTATGTTTCTTTTCTCAGTTCTTGAGAAATCAAATTGGTGAATCAACTCTGAAGCCTCAAAACTGTTTGCCTTCAGTAAATGAGAAATCCTTAAAGTACAGAGACTGCCTATACTGCAAACTACGTTCCATCTTATGTTTTAACCATCTGAATCCTTGTCGGATCTCCTCCTATACTATAAAAGACTTAAGGACAGAAAAAGATTTTCATTGCTTTGGTGTTGACATTCTGTTTTGTTCTTTGGTGTTTTCATGCCTTTAGCACCTAGCACAATCACATCACATGTAGCAGGTTCTGAATAAATATTTGTTGAATTAATCCTTAGTAGAATCTCTGAAGTCCTTGTCATTAAAGTCCCTGTATGTTGCTATATGTGTTACGTCAGTCATGTTATAGGTAACGGAGGACATCATAGCCTTCTATTGACTGAGAGCTCCATGATGGTGAATGCTATCTCTTAATATTTTATAAAAATTCTCTATCATGGCTGGCATATATCTGCAGCAAATAGATATGACCTATATGTAGAAGTGGTTTACAGTGGGCAAGGGTGATTCAAAGACATTTATCAGAGCTTCGCTATCTGTCAACATAATCAATTTTGAAGATGCCGATTAGGATGGCAGAGATCAAGTTAGATGTGATTTATTTTTCAATTACATTATGTTTAAAAATCACCATTCAATGAATGCATTTATAAAATTTCAAAACAATATTTAGCCACAAATAAATATTAAATTACATTGTGAAAATGTCATCTATTTTCAATTAATGCATGTTCATCACTCCTAGATGGTTAGTAACAACGGAGTTACAGCTCCTTTTTTCCCCAAAACTCTACTTAGGCAAGACAAATTTACACCTAGAGTATATGAAAGTGAATATTCATAAATACTGAGATAAAATAAGAAATGCCCAGTAAACTGAAATAACACAATATGCTCATGAACAAACTTAAGAACAATTTATCAAATAATCATTCCTTGTGGTCTGAGTTCTTTAGATATTCACATTGAATTTACTTCATTTCATGGTCTAATGAGAAAACCTTTGCATTTCTTGCTGTTGTCTGCTGACTTCAACCTCAATAAGTTTTCTGTTTAAACACACTATGAATTGATAAACACTCTCTTTTCTGATCACACTGCACATACTGAGTCATTGCAATGGATGCTTTGTTTCACAACAGCTCTCACAAAGCAGATGCCTGTGTGCATTTTGAACATCCACTTTTCACAGTTTTGCTGAATTGTTTTAGACTTTTGTTTAATAGTACATTCTTAAAGCACAAAGATAATCTTTATTCTGAACTTCCTACACCTAGTTTCCTCCCTTATTGTCCTCACACATTAGAGGGCAAAATATAAATACTTGAGTTGATGTTATGTATACAGAAAGGTTGCTTATGACATATAATAAACTTCTGATTAAAACCAAATAGTTTTCATTATTTTTTCTTTGACGTATGTCTCTTATTTTAAGATAATTTATATGCAAAATGTCCATTCATTTCACACATGTCCTCTCTTTGCACAGCTGTGGTATAGATGTATTTCAGGTATCATAATTTAGTTAATTAATGCCAGTCAGCTAACAACACAAACATGGTTCAAACTACTATTTATCTAAGACTCCCTCTTTTTCCTGGTTTGCTAACATCATCATCATCATCATGAATAGGTATTGAGTTCTAGCAAGAATATTGTCAACATCTTTGACGTATGCTTTTTTATCTTCTTATTCATCCAATGATGTGAATTTTATTTACTGATATTTAAATGTTAAGCCAGACTCGCTTTCTTGGGTTAAACTTAATTTGATCGTGACGTAGTACCCTTATTTCTACATCATTGCATTTGGGTCATTAATATTTTAAGAATTTTCATCTGTTTTCATGTAGACCATTAGCCTTTAATATACGAATCTTGTAAAATTCTATAAAGGAAAGGCTGTCTCCATAAAATGAGTGGGGAATCATTTTCTTTTCATTGTTTAGTATAATGGGAAGTTGCATTGTTCTAGGGATTTATCAGTTTTATCTAACTGTAGTATTGTTCAAATATTCATCATCATATACATTTTTTTAATGTCTCTGGGATGTACAGTGAAGGCACTTGTTTTATCCCCCGTCCTACTGGTGTGCTTGCTTGCTTTTGTTTTTCTCAATCATGCTAGAAGGCTGAATTTTATTAGGCTTTCAAAGTATTAATTTTTAATTTTGTTTCTTTATTGTATATTAATTTTCTAATGTATTAATCCCTATATTTATCTTTTCATTTCCCTTTTATAACTTATATAGGATTAATTTTTGGTATCTTTCTTTTTGAGAGGTATACTTAAATAATTGATTTTAGCATTTCTTTTTATAATAAATGCATTTAATTTTTAAAATTCTCTCCAAGTAACGCTTTAGTTATAACCCAGAAGTTTTAATATGTCACATTGTGCTATTAAATTCCAAAAGTTTTCAAATTTCAATTGTAATTTCTGCTTTGACCCAGTGTACAGTATAATTTCCAAAGACCTCAGAATTTCCTAGTATTTTATTTTTATTGCTATTTATTTTTTACTTAATTCTACTGAGATTAGAGAACATAATCTGAATTACTTTTTAATTTTAAAAATTGTTAAAGCTTATAATATGGCCCAGAATATGAACACTACTGGTAAAC
Source organism: Camelus ferus (assembly GCF_009834535.1). Classification (NCBI taxonomy): domain Eukaryota; kingdom Metazoa; phylum Chordata; class Mammalia; order Artiodactyla; family Camelidae; genus Camelus; species Camelus ferus. Next base: position 20,076,121 of record NC_045720.1, read on the forward strand.
AGTTACACTATAAAATTTGTATTTTATGTATTATGTACATAAGTTTAGATATATTTAGTTAAGTTGCTAATAATTTTTTGTCAAATCTTCTATGAATTTATTGATATTTTTCTCTGCTTATTTTATCAGCCATGGAGAGACTTTTCACAATGTGTGAAAGTCTCCCAATAAGGTTTAGGGTTTATTTGTTTTAAGTTTTAGTTGTATCAATTTATATTATATATTCTGAAGCCGTGTTACTAGGTACATACAAATTTAGAATTGTTATATTATTTAGTAGAATATTTATATAACCATTTTGTAATGTTTTTTCTTTGTTGTAATACTTCTCCATTTGTCTGCTTTGTCTCATATTTGTAAAACTATACCATCTTCCTTGATTTCAGGTTTGTATGGCACACCTTTATCTATTCTTTTATTTATAGTCTATCACCTACATAATTATCATGTGTCTCTTGTACATATCATGTAGTGTGTTTCAACAATCCTAATCTGTGAATATGTGTTAGTAATACTCATGCAAATCAATGTTTCTTAAATTCCTTCTATTTATTTATTTTCCTTTCACTGTTCTTTCTTTTATATTCTATTTGGTTTTGTTGTTTTGTTTTATTTCATTTTAGCTTAAGAATTTTCTTCCAATCTTACTTCCAGCTCACTAGTTCTGTCTTTTTTTTTTTTTTGTCCCACTTTAGTATTAATTTCACATATTGAGATTTCAGGTTCATTCACTGCATTTTAAAATTCTATGATTTTTATTTCCTATCTCTTAATTGATTCTAGCTCCCTAGTAAATTCTCTAACTTACCACTGGCTTTCTTGAAAATACTGATCAGTTATGTTACAGTGCAGTTTCTGAAAACTGCAAAAAGTGGGCCATTTTGGGTTTACTTACATTTTCTGTTGCTTCTCATTTCTTTATTTCTTGGTATATGTGGTGATTTTTGATTAAATGATGAACATTTTGTATGAAAAGTTACTAGAGGTTCTGAACGATGTAATGTCCCTTTAGAGAAAGTTCACTTTATTCACTTGCCGTCAGATAGATTATTATGGCAGATTATTCAGATAAAAACCTAAACTTGTTTGAGATGCAGTGAATGCTTATGCCAATGCTCTGTCTACCTCTGATGCACTCTGCTTTTTTGGTATAGCCCTATAGGGTTCCCATCTGAGATCCCAGGAGTACTGATCAAAGCACCCTCACCCCTTGGCATGTCCTAAAATGTAATTTTTATCTTCTCATCAATAAGATACTTTGAGAAAAACACTCTGTCTTTCTACATCTTCTTGCCTTGCTTCTTATCCTTCTCCCTAGTTCACCTAAATAAATTTATTTTCTAGGAGAAAACCACAATAGGTATGAGTTTAACTGCTTGAATCTATTCGTGATTGACTGGTATTCCCAACATTTCTGGCTGCTTTAGCAGTTCTCAACTCTAGTTTCAATTTTTATTTTATTTTTATTTTTATCCATAGTACATGACCTTTTATACAGATTCTCTACTTGGGACCTATGACTTTTTTCATTAAGAATTGGCAAGTCCTCTGAAGTAAAACATTCCTGAAGAATTCCAGCTCTCTTTTCTTATGCCTCAAATATGTATTTTTTATTTAGCTAGCTTTCCTAGGTATCCATAGAAAAACTCCTGCCAGAAGTGAAGTTCCAATTGCATGTATTTAAATGCTGTTGGGATCAAACAACTTGAGAGTTGAGATATGCTTTTGGAATTAGGAACAGGGAATCTTCAGTGAGTATCAAGCATTATGTTAAGGGTGCTCAAGGTACTCTGGAATAAATGGCAAATAAGTCCATAGATAGAATATGCAATAATTTTGTTTTGAAATGTTTTGTTGAAGGAGAAGAGCCGGGAATCTGAGGGACATAAGGAATCACAGTATTGTTTAAACTGCATATTTTGATGTTAAAATTACCTAGGATAGACAAGGTGTGATCTCTGCTATAAGTAAATCAAAGAAGATGTCAGAAATCAAGAGTGTATTAAAGAAGACTTTAAAAAATGGAAAGATATCTTATCCTTCTGGATTGGAAGAATCAGTATCGTTAAAATAGTCACACTGCCCAATGCAATCTACAAATTTAATGTTATCCCTATCAAATTACCCAGGACATATTTCACAGAACTAGAACAAATCATAATAAAATTTATATGGAATCACAGAAGACCTAGAATTGCCAAAGCATTACTGAAGAGAAAGAAAGAGGCTGGAGGAATAACTCTCCCAGACTTCAGACAATACTACAGAGATACAGTCATCAAGACAGCATGGTATTGGTACAAAAACAGACATATGGACCAATGGAACAGAATACAGAGCCCAGAAACGAACCCACAAACTTTTGGTCAACTAATCTTCGACAAAGGAGGCAAGAACATACAATAGAATAAAAACAGTCTCTTCAGCAAATGATGTTGGGAAAACTGGACAGCAGCATGTAAATCAGTGAAGCTAGAACACTCCCTTACACCACACACAAAAATAAACTCAAAATGCATCAAGACTTAAGCATAAGACAAGATAATAAACCTCTTAGAGGAAAATATAGGCAAGACATTATCTGACATACATCTCAAAAATGTTCTCCTACGGCAGTCTACCCAAGCAACAGAAATAAAAGCAAGAATAAACAAATGTGACCTAATTAAACTTACAAGCTTCTGCACAGCAAAAGAAAGCATAAGCAAAACAAAATGACCTCCTATGGAACAGGAGAAAATTTTTGCCAAAGATGAAACTGACAAAAGCTTGATCTCCATAATATATAAGCAGCTCACATGACTTAATAAGAAAAAAAAATCCAAAAATAGGCAGAAGACCTAAACAAGCAATTCTCCAGTAAAGACATACAAATGGCCAATAGGCACATGAAAAAATGCTCAATATCACTAATTATCAGAGAAATGCAAATCAAAACTACCATGAGGTATCATCTCACACCAGTCAGAATGGCCATCATTCAAAAGTCCACAAATGAACAAATGCTGGAGAGGCTGTGGAGGAAAGGGAACCTTCCTACACTGCTGGTGGTTATGCAGTTTGGTGCAGCCACTGTGGAAAACAGTATATAGATTCCTCAAAAGACTAGGAATAGACTTACCATATGACCCAGGAATCCCGCTCTGGGGCATATATCCAAAAGGAACCCTACTTCAAAATGACACCTGCACCCCAATGTTTATAGCAGCACTATTTACAATAGCCAAGACATGCAAACAACCTAAATGTCCAATTGACAGATGACTGAATAAAGAAGAGGTGGTATATTTATACAATGGAATATTATTCAGCCATAAAAATGACAATATAATGCCATTTGCAGCAACATCGATGTCCCTGGAGAATGTCATTCTAAGTGAAGTAAGCCAGAAAGAGAAAGAAAAATACCATATGAGATCGCTCATATGTGGAAACTAAAAAAAAAAAAAAAAAAAAAAAAAGAAAGAAAAAAAGAAAAGAAAGAAAGAAAAAAAAGAAAAAGAAAAATGAACATAAATACAAAACAGAAACAGACTCATAAACACAGAATACAAACTTGTGATTGCCAAGGGGGAGGCAAGTGGGAAGGCACAGAGTGGGAGTTCGAAATTTGTAGATACTGACAGGTATATATAGAACAGATAAACAAGATTATACTGTATAGCACAGGGAAATGTATACAAGATCTTGTAGTAGCTCACGGTGAAAAAGTATGTGACAATGAATATATGTATGTTCCTGTATAACTAAAAAATTGTGTTCTACACTGGAAATTGACACAACATTGTAAACTGACTATAACTCAATAAAATAAAATTAAAAAAAAAACAAAATTAAAAAAAAGAAAGAAATCAAGAGTGTAAGGGAGAGGGCCGCCCGATGGCACCAATCTCAACTTAGCAATGGTTTTACAAGAAGGTGAACAAGTAAGGCTGTACAACAGAAATTGATACAACATTGTAAACTGACTGTTACTTTAATAAAAATAAAAAACCCTTCACTTGAGAAGGATGTAAGGGAACTAATGTCTTCAGGAGTTTTTCTTTTTTTCCTTTTCTCTTCCTCATGAGTTGAAATCAAATCCATTGGATATAGAAAGTCAATAGAAAAATAACATTTAAGAGCAAATCTTGATGCCCCAGATCTCACAATTAACACGTGAAATTTACCCATTTTGCCCCTTTCATGTCTTAATTTATGAATAAATGGAAAAATAATGGTCCCAAATGTATTGTTCGTAGAGTGTTTGAACAGTCCCTGGAAAATAATATGTTATATATATGTTAGATATTACTGAAAGCATTTGTTTGGGACATTTAGAGAATTATCATGAAACACATGATGATTGGAAAGAAGTAGCAATTGACTTTTTACCAGAAAGATATCTTATTTTATGCAATGCACATGAGAACACATGTGTTAGAAAGAAATATTAATTAGGAGACTAATTTTTCCAAGTTTCTCTTAGCAACAATTAGAAGTTTGGAAACTGAGAGAAATATGCATTAATTGGTTCTGAGTGTTCAACTCTAACCAGTAGGAAGAAATTTCCCATGTGATGCAGGGGTAGAACAAGAGGGTTGCCTTTAACAGAAAAATTAAAACTTAAGATTATGAGAAGTGCAGATTAGGGTGTCAATATATAAATTTTGGGGAAACACAAACATATAGTCCGTAACAGAATGGAAATATAAAGATAAATAAGAAAGGCTTATGTACTTTGAAGCACCCATTGTACAGCCTAATTACCTATCAAGAAAAAATGATACACAGACATAATAATGGCAATAATTTAACCAAGTAATGATCATCAATTCTGATAAATAATGAAATGGCAAGTAAGTGAATCTGCACAAACCAAATGATTAAAATTCCCCTGTGTGTATGAATAGTACAATGTTTTAAATGCTGGAATTCTTTAGGAGACTATGTAATTTTAAATCATAATAAAACATTATGTCTGAAAATTTCTTAACATTAAACACTCTATATTATTAAATGAAAATAAATGCATACTTAAAATTTTTCCCTTAAATGACTTTGCCAAAGACTAACTGACCTTGTGTGACTTTGTGTTACTTCCTTGTGTTTCAGAGACAATGGAAGCCTGAGAGAGCAGATGGTGTAAACACATCGGCTGTTAACCAGGCATATCCTTGTCTCACCTGGACAGTTCCCTCTCCCTCCCCCCATAGTATGCTCGCTGGTGTCAAGCCTTGCTGTCACACACCTCTCTTTTGTGTGCCTTCCCCTCTTCTTGTAACAGTTTATTTATAAAACACTTTCTTGGTTGGAAGTTTCCTTCTGAAAATGATGGTCAGCAATCTTACAAAAAGCTGGGACTCTTGTGCAGATGATGTACCATTAGCAAACTCAAATGAATACTTCACGTATAATTGCATATGTGTAATATTTCCAAGGTTAACAGCAGGTATTCACTTCATCAGGAAACAGATACAAATGTAATGTGACATTTTAATACAATCACAGAAAAGTCCAAAACTATATTTAGTCATCTTTATAGTCATGCGTATATCTAAAAGTATTTGTCAAAAGTAATAAAAAGTACTTTAGTAATTGTGAGAATAAGCTTAAAAATACAGGAAGAAAAGAGCTAGCTACCTCCACTGAAGAAGAAAAAAAAAAAAAACTGTGTGTTTGGAAAAGTAGGACAGTGTCTCTGTAACAAGAATAGAAATAAAAAATGGATTATTAGTTTTGCCTTATCAGTGAAATAAACCACTAGGTTAAAATAACTATGGCTCTCTCACACAATATTAAGGAATTTACTCAAAGAATATTTGTAGGTATACTCTGTGTGCTAGATATTAAGATAAATACCAGGGTTACAATAATGAAATGAAACCATAGAGCCAGAATACACAGTAACAACAAACCATAATTAGAGAACAAACTAAGTAATTATAATACTTGTATATACTTAAAAAAAGAAGGTTGATTGTTGTAGAAGTTTAGGGCAAGAGATCTGCCCTAGCTTAGGATAGTCAAAGGCAGGTTATCTTGGTATGAAACATATTAAAGTTGAAGGAAGAGAAAGAATAATCAGTAAAAAGGTCAATGAGAGAATTTTCCATGGAGATAAGACCAAAACTGTATATACAAGGGTCACATGAGGGGGTCATAAGTGTGCATTAGGAATAAAAAAATGGCAACAGTATCTGGTGATGGTGAAGGAATGGAAGAGGCTTAAAGCTGGGACAATGACCCTGAGCCAAATGTTTTAAGATACCATCAATAAAGTGAGGTTTATTCTAAGAACAAAAGGGCATTAAAAAGTATTTTAGAGAGAAAAGTGACATGCTTAGATATTTCTAGCATACGGCTTAATTTTGTTCTCTTTAAAGACATGTATTATACACCATGTCACATAACTAAAAGCTGAGGAGAGTTCAACTGTCCATCAAGGGATTAATGGATAAGTAGTTCTTCAGAAGTAAAATAATACAGGCCAGAAACTAGGGTATGCCTAAAAATGAAGAGCATCGGAAAAGGAATGAAATGAGGTAAAACAAAATCTTTTATTATTCTTATTGCTGTAAAAGATAACTGTTTAAAGTAATAATAGTAACAATGTATTGTAATAAAAGTAAACAATTACAGCATATGAATAAGTGAAGTGAATAATAGCAATGCCATGAGGAATGGAAGGGGAAAATTGGAAATACTTTGGTAATGGACCTGTATTACCCCTGAAGTGGGAATAATATTATTTTATGATGAACTTAGATTAGTTGTAGACAAATATGGAAAACTGTTGGGTAAACACTGAAAAAACTAAAAAGGAAGCATCCTTCATATGCTAACAAGGGAGATAAAATAGAATCATATAAAATGCTCAGTCAAAACCAAAGAAGACCAAAAAAGAGGGAAAAAGAAGAAAAGAAACAGTAAAAAGTCTAATGAATAATAAAAAAAAAAAAGTTACAAACATGGTAGCTAGTACTTCAACAAATCACTAATCACTTTATATGTGAAAGGTCTAAGTATGCCAGTTAAGACAGAAATTGTCAAACTTGGTAAACAAACAAGATACAACTCTAGGTGGTCTACAGAAAACTCCCTCTAAATATCAAATTATGATAGGTTAAAAGTAAATGTAAAAAGAAAGATGTACTATGCTAAGATTATCAAAAGAAAACCAAGATATCTCTATTAATCACAGAGTAAAGAATCTTCAGAACAAGGCATGTTATCAAGTATAAAAAAGGGCATTACACAATAAGTGGTCAAGTGTCCAAGAATTCCTAACGCACTTTACCATGGATGTACGTAACAACTGAGCATCAAAATAGGTGAGGTGAAACCGGAAAGATCTGCAATGAGCAGTAGACAAATCCACTACAACAGTTGGAAACCTCAAGACTTGTTCCTTATTAATTTATAGATGAGAGGGTAAAAGTCAGAAAATATGTAGTGTCCTACACAGCACTGTCAACTAATGTGATCTACATGACGTTCTGAATAGTGCACTGAACAACAGTAGGAAACACATTCTTCTTTAGCTCACACCCAACAGTCATTAAGAACGCATTCTGGAACATAAAGCACAATTTACCAAAATTTTATCAAATTTAAAAGAACAGAAATCTTACAAAGTTTGTTCTCAGATAACTATGAAATTAAACTGAAAATCAATAAAAGCAAGCTGAAATATCCCCCAAATATTCAGAGATTGAAGAGCACATTTTAAAATAATGCATGGATCAAAGAAGTCTCCAGATAAACATATTTTGAACTAAATTAAAAATAAAATATAATGTCAAAATTTGTGGAATGTAGAGAATGTAGGGCTTAGAGGGAAAATTATACCATTATATGCATTCGTTTGAAAACATGAAAGATCTGAATTAAATAACATAAACTTCCACCATCGAAAACAAAAGAAAGAAGAGACATTGTCTAAAAAAAAATCAGAAGCAAAGAAATAATAAAAATAGAGCAGAAATCAATAGAATTAAAAATAGGAAAGCCACGGAGAAAAATCAATGAAAGCAAAACTACTCCTTTGGAAAAAAAATTGGTAAGTGTCTAGCCAGGGTAACCATGAAAATAATAAAGAAGGTGTAAATTAATATCAGAAATGAAAGAGATGTCGTCAATATTTATTCCATGGATATCAAAAAGTAATATAAGTTATGAACAGTTACATGAAGGACACAGGCAACCTCACATACAAGTTCAAAGAGATCATCTGAATAGGCCTATATCTGATAAACAAATTGAATCAACAATGAATATTCTTCTATATAGTGAAAAAGAAAGGATGTTTGAATAGACACTTCATCTAAAGAGTTAAAAAATGGAAACTACAAGAAGCAAATACTTAATAATGCTAATGCAGAAGCAAATATTTAATAACTACATAAATGTTCGTATCATTTTATTTGTAATAGCGAAAAAATGAAGCAACCCAAAAGTTTATCAATAGGTGAATGGCTAAGTTGTGATATATGTACATACAATAAAATATCACTCATTAATTAATAAAAAGACTAAAGTATTTATACATTAAAACCATAATTATGCTGAATTAAAGACAAAAATGTGTATTTCACTACTCCATGTATATAAAATTCTAAATAATGCAACCGAAAAAGTAATGACAGAAAGGTCAGTAATTGCCTCAACACAAGGCAACTTTATGAGATGCAGGAGAAGTTACAAAGGTGCAACAGGAAACGTTTTGGAGTGATGAATATATTTATTATTTTGATCGTGATGAGGGCGTCACTAATGCATAAGCATGCCAAAATCCATTGTAGTATTCCTTTGAAAAATATGCACTTTATTGTTCAACAATTTTACCTCAATAAATTTGAAAAAAAGTCAAAAAGCTAACTCCTTCACCATTTATCCATGATACAACACTTTCAAAAGGATATGATGCAAAAGAAAATAGGTAATATGTAGCTGCTAAAGTTTATGAAATTACAGAATAAATCAGCACCAGCACATGTAATTTCTCTCCCAACAAATATTGTGCTTGACTTACAGGGGAGGCCCTAAGACTGGTTAGCACATGAGGTCTTTGGTGAAAATTTTCCTTATTTCCATCTATATAATTCAGTGAGTCTTTTAGTCATTTAATAAGGATGACCACAAAGAGGAACACATCAAGCTAGAGTAAGCCGCATGTGACTAAGGTACCATCCCTGCTAAACGAGGTTCACCATTAATAGGAAAGACAACAGGCACAAAGAAAAATCATAATACAGTGCAGCAGTTGCCATGACAGACGTGTGATCAAGTAACAGCCACGATCAAGTGCTTTGCAAACACAGAGGAGAGTACCGTTAGCCTCTTGATAACGTTTGATGATGCTTACTGGAAAATGTGGCATTGATGTTGGAACTTCAAAACTGGGATTCAAACTCCCATTGGTGGCTTATTTGGTGGTGACTCTAAACAAATGCAGTATAATATAAAAACAAACACTGAAACATAAAATGTGTTGTTTGTTTCAATGGCAGCTTTGCTTAGATGTTGCCACGAGCAGTACCTTCTTTGTGAGTAAAAGTATAATTGCGTCTGTGGAATAAGAAGCACATTAGTGATTGTATTAGATTTTCAACTAAATGCAAGATAATTAAGTATACATAAGTTAGAATACACATTAAAAACTTTTGGTGCTGTTTTAAACTTATAGTTTACACTCTTCTATGCACTAATTATTGACAAATGATAGGAATGTAAAGTTGCCTAAATAAACATTTACAAGGAAAGGTAGAATGGAGATACACTTTCCAATGAACATAGTTCCAGGTACATAAGATTTTACTATTATAATTAAATTTCATTTCCTACGTTTAGCTGCCACTATAATTGTCTCTGAAATACAGCGCAGTAAACACCGTGGTTTACCCAAGAGCCTGGATATTGCTAACAGACATTTTTATCAACTAGTGCTGCTACATGAAGACTAAAGTCCATGCTGCTCTGATCCCTGCTGTTTTATGATTTTTATAGCTTTGCTTGTGCATAAAGATCTCAACAAATTATTTAATTGTATGATAATAAGCAATATAAATTTTTTCTTGATAAAACTTTACTGCATTCTAGTCAGCCTTTACTATTATAAAATATAACCCCAATAAAAGGAGGGTCAAAAATGTTTTGGTACATGAAAGCAAAAAGGATATTATTTGACCTTGCATTTAAACTATATTAAAATTGTCTTAATATTTGTCCATAAAATATTTATTATTCTTATTAATCTTTATTCTTAGTATATAGCTCTATCAACACTTCTGTGAAATTAAACAGCAGCATTTTCCATTGTATCCATATCTTTATAACATTAATTAGACCTGACTCAAGATTCCTGTAAGAAAACTGATGTTGTATTTATTGTTATTCTTCATCTTATTAGAACTAATAGTTGCAATAGGAATGCTATTGTATATTAGGAATACTGAGAACAATTGTACATTTAGGCATAGTAAATAGCAAAGAGAGAAAAAAATCAGCAATAAAAGAAGAATGTTACTAGCAGCCAGAGGAAAATGGCACATTACTTACAGATAAATAAATATACAAAGGATAGATTTCTGGTCAAAAGCTGTGCAAGCCAAAGGTCAATGGAGTGATATCAAATTATTGGGGGTGGGAAATCCTGACTGGCTAGTATTCAGTAACTTGTCAAATGTCATTCAAAAATATAGATAAAATAGAGACTTTATCAGGAAAGAAAAGCTGGGATTTTTCATTGTCAGCAAAACTCATTAAAAAAAAAAAAGGTAATAAAAATTCTTCAGACAGAAATCAAATGATATAGAGGAACAGGAATGCAAGTGGAAACTTAACCTACACGTATAGTAAAGATTGCTGGTAACAGCAAATATACGAGTAAACATAAGAGACTTTTTGTAATTTTCCCAATTAAAAAAATTATAATGGTTTAATTCAAACAATTACAATGTGAAGTTTATATGTCCAGGTACATGACAAAAACAGCACAAGGGACAGGAAGAGAAAAATACTCCAAGTTTCTTACACTGCATGTGATTTGTACATTATTTGAACGTAGACAGTAGACAGTTAAAATGCAAAACTTAAAACTATAAAAGTTTTAGAATTAAACATAGAACAAAATTTTTATGACCTAGGTTACAACAGATTCCTTGGATAGGCTAGAGAAAATACAAACCAAAAACATAAAACAACAATAAACTAGTTTTTGTCAAAATCAGAACTTTTCCTCTTTTAAAGTACTTTTGTAAGAAACGGAAAAAAAATCTGTAGAGCAGAACATATTTGAAAACATATCTGATTAAATTCTTATATCTAGAGTCTAAAAAGAACTTTTGTAACTCAATAATTAGCAGAGAAACAATAAACCCAGCAAATGGTTTGTGTGCACACTTTTCTGAAGGAGATAGTTGAAAGGACATTATGCACATAAAAATATCCACATCTTTTGCATTCTTATTAAATAAATGGAAATTAAAGTTACAAGGAAATACCATTACCAACCCACTAAAATGTCTTAATTTTTTTTTTAATGGGGCAATACGTGTCTTTAAAGATGTGAAGCAACTGAGACATTCTTGTAATGATGGTAGGAATGTCAGAGTGCAGCCACTTTAAAAAATATTGGCTAGCTTTTTATAAAGTGAAACATCTACTTACTGTTTCTCCCAACAATTCCTCTTTGTTTCTTTCCTCAAATAAATGAAGATATATGTCTTCATAAAGTATTTAACATATATATTCCCATTTGAGGAAACTAAAGCATTCAGTATCCAAGTAATACAATTGAACTTTCCATCCTTTCTGTGTGATCTTGAACCTGGTCTTAAAAAATATATATTTCTTGGCTGGAAAATACATAGATCATTAATTATAAAACTTCATTTAGGGGGAACCTTTGTGTATCTAAATAATTACTTTGAAGGTGAAACAATTTAAACTAAATCATCTTCATTTACTTAGAAAGATACTATAAACTTTACAGATTAGAATATAACTGGAAAACAACTCTGGCCTCAATAAAAAACAACATTTTTAATTTAAAAAGTTACCTAAGATTCTTGTGTGCAGTGAGAGGAAGAAGGCAATAACCATTCAGACACATTGCGATTTTGGTAAAATTGATTTCACGTTGAAAGCTATGAAAATTAAACTACAACACTGATTTTCATTATTCTTATTATTTGTCTTGTTCTAAGGAGCACTAGTTTCATGCCGTCTGAAACTGTCAGAATATTGCTTCCCATATGTGCTCTGAGGACCATTAACCTCCAAATGCTTGAGATAAGATTAGCTTACATTGTAATGAAAACACATATCGTGAATAAACTGGGCAATTTTTATTTCCTTTTGAATAATAACTTTATAGAAATTGTCTACATAATATGGTAGATTCATGCTTGACAAAACTATTTTTTCACTTTTATTGAAATTGTCTTAGTGAAATAGAAACTGCATCAAATGGTCGCTATAATCAAAGAAGTAATTAACTTTAATTGAATGTCTGAGTACAAGGAACTATTTCATTATAGAAAACCACAAAGATGGCAAAGAAAAATACAATTTTTATTTATTCCATTATAACTCAGGTCTAAAATTAAACCAGTTGAAAACCTATTCATATTCTGTTTATCATCTAGAATTGAATTTACTGAGTGTAATGCAAATAAGTTAGGTCATTCTATTTTACATATGAAAGAAATGAAATGCATACTTGTGTTTTCATATTTCTTTGAAATAATACTCTTTTAAAAATTATTTAAGTGTATGGACATTTTGACTCAAAATCAGATGTTTGTAAAATACCTAAAAGGTCAGAGAATTTGGAAAAATTATAGAATAAAAAGGCATCAAAACAAAATTATACTAACATCAATATAAAAACATCATACCTTTATTAGGGACATGTTAAGTTTGTTTTGTTTTGTTTTATTTTATTTTTTCCTCAAGCCCTAATGTTTGGCCTTCCATCCTAAATAACGTCTTTAGGATTTTATTATACACCACCCAACAACAGAACAAAAAATATTCATCCATTTCTTTATATTTCTCTTAGGCAATTTTCTCTCCATAATTTTCTCAGTTCACTGTCTATCACTGCTATTTATCAGATATTTGACATTTATGACTGTTTCTCGTATCTCATGGTTTTCTCCTTATATATTTGATTTTTTCTTTTCAGAGACAGAGACTGGGAGAATCTTCACATTATTTTCCAGCCTATGTGATTCAGGTGTTATCTAGCTAGTTATCAATCATGTCTATTATCTATCAGCTGTTGTCTATCTGTAATTATATCCACTAACATATATAATTTTTCATTGCCCTGTTATTCTCTTAATTAATAAACTACAATCCTGAATTTCTTTAAGAATTTTAATTAGAGTTTGATTTCTATTTAACAGGTTTTACTCATTTACTTAGCCATCTTTTCTTTCAACAGTTAATCTGTTTGCATTTTGTAGTCTCTTTTTCACATGACCTTCTTTTGGTTTAAACATTGTTTTTCTCTTTAATACTACTGGTCTCCATAAACTTTTGGTGATGTTTGGTTGTCCATTTTCTTTAATGAAACAAATATTTTTTTAAATGTTCTAGGTGGCTGATGTGTGGCCCTTGCTCAGAATGATGAGGTTAATTGAGAAATTTTTATCTTTTGGCATTTTTTTTGTTATTTTTCTCTGGTTTATTTTAATGCAATTTATTTATTTATGTTTTGGGGTTTTTTTCTTAACATAAGCAGGATAATTCAGCAATTAAATGGTTATATAAACAGATGCATATAAATGAATAAAATGAATATACTTGAAAAGTCAATGCATTTATACTGTGCAAAGTTGTTCACGTGGTAAGCATCATTTTTATTGGAACAGTTCCCTGCTCGTTGCTCTGTATGTAACGTAGAGTAAAAGGCATCCAGTGGGTACTATGCTCTCAATAGGTGAACTCTCAGTAAACTCATTTTTTAAAATTGTAATAAGAATACTTAACATGAGATCTACCTTTTAAAAATTGTTGAAGTGAACATCAGTAACTATTGCACAATGCTGTACAGCAGATCCATAGAAGTTACTCATCTGTATAACTGATCTTCATTTAACTGATCTCTTCGTAATTCATCTCTGTAAGTTAATTACCTGCAAAGTCTTTATACCCACTGAATAGCAACTCTCAATCTACTGATTTAATACTGTGGCTGCTGGGTTTTGTCCCGAGTAAATAGCAACTTTTATCTGCCTGCCTTTTTTTTTTTTTTTTCCTTCCTCATTCATTCTGTTTTACTTGGTCCCCATTTGTAGGCTCTGTTAAAGAAAATGATTGTCTCTAAATCAATCTGTGCTGATAGATAAAGGTAGAAACTTCTTAAAATTTCTATTCCAGGTTGTCCAGCCGCTATATGCATTTCTGATATTTGATACTCAGCTGTCTGATGACTGATAGTTTTAAAAGGCACTGCATGAGCTTAACACCCTTTCTGATTGCCATATTATATTTCTGAAGTATGTATCTATATGTGATTTCTATATATCATTTTATTTGACAAGACTTGATGTGAAAATATGAGATGTAGGATATGCATTCAGAGGACAATGCCAACTAAGTAAGATTTTTATCATATTATGAAATAAAATCCATTAATATTCACTATTATTAGGCCTTTTTTTTTTTCTTACCTCCAGATCAAAGTCTGGATCCATCCATTAGTAGGTGCCAGCTAAATTTATTGATATACTAAAGTATCAGAGTTCACATTTCTCAGAATGTAGTTTGTTTTTTATTTGTCACAGAAGAGCTCATTCATTTTAAGGCTCATTTCTTGACTGTATAAATGTGCACTGAAATTAAACCACCTGTCCTTATCTCTGAATATTTGCTTAAGAATTACGGGCTATCAAAAATAATTATTCTAGAGTTTTTTAATATTAGAGATCCAGAATAAACATTCATACTTAAACAACATGCCCAATTACCATCCCCACTCATGTTAATATTCTGCATTTCCAAAAAGAGCCTTTCAATTGCATGTCTTAGGAATTTAAAAAAAGGAGTATCAAGAAAATGTTTGATTTTTATAAAAGGTAATTACTTTGTAAAAACATTCTGACAGAATGTAAGTGTGCAATCAATGCATTCTTTACATTTAAATTGGCAGGTAGCAATTCCACTTTCAAACTTGGGATCTTACCAAAATACATGGTGATAAGAATAATGTTCCAAAGCCTTTTTTGTATAACTGAGAAGCTTAAAATACCCTATTATGAATTGTCACTTAATAAAAAATGCTAGAATGCTTTAAGAAATGGAGAAGAAAAGCAATGTAAAATACATAATTAAGAATTAATTTAAATAACTATGAGTTATATGACAATAAGATAAAATAGGGGGTGTTGAGCTTTAGAGCTGAACAAGAAAAGTTATTTATAAAAGTTTAATATACCATAGAAAAATAAATATTGAGAATAGACAAATATATTGTTTAAAATGGTATTGTCTCCTGAACGTTCTGAGTCATATTTCCCAAATTTTAATCATTCTTGCACTGGAAATGTAGCTTACTATGTAACTTTTTGTTTTGTTCTTTGGCAGTAACTTCACCTTATCTGTACTACTGTCTAGAAAATTACTTTCTTACTTAATACACATTTTAAAAATGTAATGATATGATCAATTTTATATTATCAATTTTAAAGACAGCTTTCTTTATCATAATCATAATCATCATATATCATAATAAAGATAAAAATAAAAACCAAATGATAACATTAAATTTGTAAATACCAAAAATGAAATAATACAAAGTAATATTAAATCTAATCAATACTCAGAATTTACAATTGAGGACAGATAACTCAGTGGAAATAACGGAGTATTTTTATTACAATCAGTAATATAAAGATATTTGGCTTGATACTGATCATGTTAAAGAAGAAATAGTGCTAAGAATATGATTTTATTTCTTAGATTTGATGTTATAAACTATCAATTATTCTAACACATTAGGGAACATACTCATAAAATGCAGACCATATTTGAAAACTTTATTTGATTATATTGAACTATGAACCTAATTCCCAAATCCAAATGATTTCAGTGCATTTTATTCAAGAAATTTCTAGAATGGACTCTTCTCCAAGTATTGGTTTACTTTGTAACATCTTCAATATAATGAAGAACACAAAAATAATTCTTATTTATTACCAATTGTCATGTGGCTTGGAGAATATTTAAAAACCCCTTTTATGCTTTCTCTAAAACACTTCTCAAAAACATGCTGGTCTTATAAAAAACAATAATATTTGTGCTGGAAGTACAAGAGACACTCATCTACAAAGCCAGCCCCAAACATGCTTATGATTTTAGTAGCTGAAGTGTTCTTCCAAAAACTGCTTAAGTTCATCACACAATCCAATCAAAGAATGAGTCATGTTAATTGAAAATTAAAGACTTTCTGGATGAAAAAATAGTTAATTGTAGATGATGCCTTCAAAGCATGGAAAATTGTTCAAAATCTAGTGGCCACTTTGAACTATGTAACAATTTTAACAAATCTATTATTTACTTCTCTTAAATGTTTATGCATATCTCAGTTAGCAAAGTATATTGTGATTACAGCAGTTTGTAGAGTTTTCTGCTGGTGCAACAGCTTGAAAGTACTGAGAGTACTCTTTCAGTGAACTAGTATTTCTGCAATTACTGATTCCAGATGATATTATATTTGGAATCTCAAAAATATGTGATCTCAAATGAATGATGTAAGAAAAATGAACTGAATGAAATGTTTTCTTAGACATTATCAAACGTTTGGCAGAGTAGGCAATATTTGTAAGTTCATCAATTTAGCTTAAAATTATAGATTTTGTCATACTCTTGTTAATAATTTTTGCTTATGCTTTCAGCAAATATTTATGCTGCTATAATAATCTGTCTTATGTAAGAGAAATTCCTGATTCATTTTGTTCCTTCTTCTCTGGTTATTATTTCATCCTTTCTTTAACATCAGTCTTGGTAAATATTTTGCCCCTCATTTCATGATGTTTGGTGTTTAAAATTAAATTGTATTGGACTTTTAGTTTATGGTTCTGCATCTAAGGAGCTTGAAAGTTGTCACTCCACCCAAAAAACAAGTAGAAAGCTGACCAGACTGAAATATCAACAACATTTCTTTGATCCATAGAGGGAGAGGACACAGGGCGGGTCCTCTCAAGTTGCTGCCCCCTCAAATTGGAGAACCAGACATGCAAATAAAGGGATTGTCGCCTAGTAGAGCAGAGACTCAGAAGGTGAAACCATTACAGGAACCTGGTGCTGTGTAGGAATACCTGAACTGTAATTGACAAATTGCTGGAGACTCACAATTCTGCAGAGTTAAAAACACCAGGGGATTCAGTTATACCAATTCTCTAGAATCTCTCAGAGGATAGAAGCAGAGGGCATACTTTAAAACTCATTCTATTAGGCCAGTATTACCCTAATATCAAAACCAAAGATATTATAAGAAAAGAAAACTATATACCAATATCTCTCATGACTTTGTATAAAAACCCTCAACAAAATATTAGGAAATCAAATTCAAAAAGGTTTAAAAAGAATTACACACAATAACCAACAGGTATTTATCCCAGGTATGCAAGGATGATTCAGCATTCAAAAATCAATAAATATAATCTATCGGATCAACAGACTGAAAAAAGAGAAATCACAGGATTATATCAATAGATGCAGAAAAAGCATTTGACAAAATTCAGCATCCATTCATGATAAAAACTCTCAACAAACTGATATAGAGCAAACATACCTCAACATAATAAAGGTCATATATAATAAATTCACAGTTACATCATCCTCAATGGAGAACAATTGAAAGCTTTTCCTCTAAGAGCAGGAACAAGACAAGGTTGCCCAGTCTTGCTATCTTTTTCAACATTGTATTGGGATTCCTAGCCACAGTAATCAAACAAGAAAAGGAGATATGGGCATCCCTATTGTAAAGGAAGAACTGAAACTGTCACTATTTGCAGATTAAGTGATACTGTACACAGAAATCTCTAACAAATCTACCAAAAAACTGTTAGAACTAATAAATGAATTCAGTAAATTTGCAGGACATAAAATCAATACACAGAAATCTACTACATTTCTCTACACTAAGCGCAAACCATCAGAAAGAGAAATTAAGAAACAATCTCATTTACAATTGTATCTAAAAGAATAAAATACTTAGGAATAAATTTAACCAAGGAGGTAAAAGACTTGTACCCTGCAAACTATAAGACCCTGATGAAAGAAACTGAAGATGACACAAATGGGAAGATAGTCCATGCTCAACATCTGGACGATTAATATTGTTAAAATAGCTATACCACCCACAGCAATATACAGATTTAATGCAATCCCTATAAAAATACCAATGACAATTTTCATATAAATGGAAGAAATAATTCTAAAATTTGTATAAAACTGCAAAAGATCCCAAATATCCAAAGCCATCTTAAGACAGAAGAACAGAGCTGGAGATAACATACTGAATGATTTTAAAACATATTACAAAGCTATAGTAACCAAAGCTGTATGGGGCTCGTACAAAAACAAACAGATCAGCAACAGAATAGAAAGTCCAAAAAGAAACACATGCATATATGGTAAATTAATTTAAAACAAAAGAGGCAAGAATGTACCGAAGTGAAAAGACTGTCTCTTCAGTACACGCAAAAGAATGAACTTCTTACACCATTTACAAAAATAAACTGAAAATGGATTAGAGACTTAAATGTAAGGCCTGAAACCATAAAACTACTGGAAGAAAACATAAGCAGTATACTCTTAGACGTCAGTCTTCACAATATTTTTTTGGATCTGTCTTCTCAGGCAAGGACAACCAAAGGAAACATAAAAAAATTGAACTAAATCAAACTAAAAAGCTTTTGCAAGGCAAAGGAAACCATCATAAAACAAAAAGGCAACCTACTGAATGGGAATATATATTTGCATGTGACATATATGATAAAGGGTTAATACCCAAAATATATAAAAAACCCATATAACAATTCAAAACAAGCAAACAATCTGATTAAAAAATGGGCAGAGGATCTGAATAAACAATTTTTTAAAGAAGACATACAGATGACTATTAGATAGATGTAAAGATGCTCAGTATCACTATCCGCCAGGGAAATGCATATCAATACCGCAATGAGATATCACTTCAGCCATATCTCAGAATGTCTGTCATCAAAGACAACAAATAACAATTATTGTGAGAGTGTGGGGGAAAGGGAACCATTATGCACTGTTGGTGGGAAGTTAAATTGGTGCAGACACTCGGAAAACAGTAAGGAGATTCCTCAAAAGATTAAAAATAGAACTACCACACAATCCAGTCTTTCCACTTCTGTGTATTTATTTGAAGAAAATGAAAACACTAATTTGAATTGCAGTATTATTTACAATAGCCAAATATGGAAACAAGGTAAGTACCCAATGACTGATAAATAGTTAAAGATACTGTGGTTTATATGTATACAATGGAATATTACTCAGCCATAAAAATAATGAAATCTTGCCATTTCTACAACATGGATGGATCTAGAAGGCATTAAGTAAAAAAATCATACAGAGGAAGTCAAATATTATGTAACTTCACTTATATGTGGAATATTAAAACAAAAACAGATGAACAAAATAAAAACAAAGCCACAGATACAGAGAACAAACAGGTGATTGTCACAGGGGTGGAAAGTGGGGAATGGGTTAAATGGATGAAGGTGATTAAGGATATAAATTTCCAGTTACATAATAAGTAAGTTATGAGTATGTACTATACAGCATATTGAATATAATAAATAATATTGTAATAACTATGTATGATGACAGTTACTAGATCTATTGTGGTGATCAATCTAATTTATATAAATGTTGAATTACTATGTTGTTCACCTGTAACTAATATAACATTTATGTTAACTGTAGTTCAATTTAAAAAAAACGAAAAAAATTAAGGGTGAAGTTTATCCCCAAAGCCAATATCATGCTTAATGGGGAAATACTAAAAACATTCACATTAGGGTTAGTACAAGATAAAAATGCCCTCTTTCACTTCTTTTTTTTTTTTTTTAAATACTTGTAAATTAGGAATGTGTTAGGTTGTAGGCAGTAGAATACCTGATTATTACTTTAAAGAGTCTCAGACTATAAGAGAATAAATAAACAGGGCTTCTTCTCAAAAGAGAAGTCTATGTGTATGAATGTGGCTGCTTTGGTTCAATGCTTTGGTAATATTGGAGCTGATCAAAGGTCGTGTACATTTAGTGCTTTGATATCTATTGCAAACTTCCCTCCAAATCTGTTTCACCAATTAAGACTCTCACCAATAGTATAAGAGAAGTGCCTGTTTCCCCAAATCAAAACAAACAAAACACAGTGTCTTATTATAAGTTCCTCATACTGTTCTTTATATAATATCTGAGACTTGAATTTAAATGGTTTTATTTCAAGGTTTGTGTGCAGCTCTGAACAAGTGATGCAGAAATGTAATGGATTATTCCAATTACCAGTCCACATAAATCCAATTTTTGAATTTGTTTTTGCCAAATGCTTTGCTTTCTTTTGCAGTTGGTGCTTTTTACAAGCTAAACAAATAAATTGCTACTATAGTCTTCATATCTAAGTATTTAAAGTTGATTTTACCATAGCTGATACTAATTCTCATGGCTTCCGTCACAATGCCTCTATTTAGATTATACAATTTAGTCAACAAAAATGATAGGTTAGTCAAACTTCCATTCACAATTACGTACATTTATACATATCTTGTGATCTGAAAGATTATAAATTTCCAGAAGAGACCACAATAATACCTGTGGAAATTAAAGTAAATCCACTATTGTTTCTTATCAGCTGCATTATTCATACAGTGGTGAAAAATGTTTTAATAAATACAGCACTCAGGGACGTGCTTGAGAAATGCATCAGAAATCCACGGGTCTGCTGAAAGAAGAGAACTATATCACAATCTACTTTTACCACATCATAATCTATGACAGTCATAGTAAGAGCACTGGTTTCATGTTCTAATACTTACCCAACACGTAATTAATAAAGTAACGCATGGTCATTAAAATTAAATATATTCCTATAAATCCTCCCTAAAAGTATTTTTGTTAACATCTATGCATTCATTTGACCCTTTGAGAATGAATAATTTATAGATACATGATTTTTCCCAGTAGATTTGTAGAAAGGTTTATTTCCAGTTCTTCTCATTTATATAGTATTTTCTGATGGTCAGGAGCAGTTAGCTGTAATTATTCTAACCCAGACTTTCTGGAATATTACTGAACATATGAGTCATCTGGAGATACTGTTACACTATGAATACTGACTCAGTAGTTCTAAGCGATGGCGTAAGATTCTGTGTTTTAAATAAGATCCCAGCAAGGTTCCCTTGCTGCCGTTTCAGATCATACTTTAAATAGCAAGGTGTGGTCCTATGTGTCCAACACAGGTGTCACCAGCCACATGGTGCTACTAAGCACTTGAAATGGGGTGAGTCTGAACTGAGATGTACTTTAAATGTGAATTACATAGTAGATTTATGAAGACAGTATAAAGAAAGGGATTTAAAATATTTCATTAATTACATGTGAAATAATATTTTGGATTTATTACACCAAGTATTATATTAGAATTAATCTTACCTCTTTCTTTTTTAAAAGTTGACTACAAGATATTTGAATTTATGTATTTGTTCCACATTGTATTGGCGGGTGCTAGTCTAGTCTAACAAATTTGACTCAAAACTATGATCAGGAGTAAGATTAATCTAAAGACCTAATTAAAATCCAGATTTTTTTTTCACTTCTACCATGATACAATCTGATACAAAAGTCTCAGAGCTCAGGAATCAAAACAAACATGCAAACAAATAAAGATAAAACAACACGCATCAACTAAGGTCTTCTAGAGATATAATTTTACCTCTTCTTTGTCTTTCATGCTTAATTACAGTTTTATGCCTCTGAAGAGATACCCAGATCACCACATCTATTTCTAGAATATTCAATCCCAGATTTAGTTTGAGGTAGACGTAAATTTAATTTCTGATATAAGTAAATGTCTTAGCATCACTTATTTAATAATCTTTATCTCATTATGTTGTAGTGTTATGTGTAATTATATTATTCCAGAGATATACAAAATTTTGACTTGGCATGTTTATCAATACTTGATCAACTGATATAACAGTTTTAATCATTTTTGCTTAATTAATATTGACAAATATCTTGTACAACAAGTGCTCCTGCATTTTTATTTTTATATATTTTCTGCTCATTTTTATCTATTATTCCAGTTCTGATGAAATTTTAAACTATTTTTTCCTAAAGCTTGCATCACCTGCTCTCTCCCACCTGACCAAGCAGAAGGAAAACACTGTGTAATTTGAATAAACTTTTCATTAAAGTTATAAATTAATTCAAACTAATTCAATATATCACATCAGTCATTGAACATAGTGAGGAATATGGCATAATTCACTGTGCCTTAAAATTGGCATACACTATATATCCTTCAGCACTGTTCTGTGGATCTTTTTACCTAGGTCCCATATAAGTCAAAGGAATAGCATTCCTAAAATATGTATATTGTGGTAATATCAATAAATGGTATTTTCCCAGTAAAATTATTATTTGCAATTGTTGGACTACATCAAAGCTATTGACTTTTAAATATTGCTTTTGTCACTTGCCTACCTTACTGACTTCTTAAGAGTAAACACTTTTAGGGTATTACTTAAGTGAGAGACCATCATATCATTCACAACTGATAATTTACCTTTACTTTTAAATCTGTATTTTATAATTAGGTTGAACATAAAAAGAACTTATATTTTATGAGCTAATTTCTAAAAGTTCTTTGAAAACATGAATAAAGAACATGAAAATGGAATTGAATGATGATTATTTAAATTATTGATAATAGATTAAAATATTTTCAAGCTTAAGGTTCAGAAATATTAAGGTGAATATGCCAAAATTATAAACCAAACTTAGCAGAATATTTGGTGTCTAAAAATGTGTGTTGGTGAGAAAAGGGACAAAAGGAAATGGAGATGATGAATATTGTCAATTCTCTGGAAAAAATAAATGAGACTGTAGCTCGGGTAGAATGTCAAAGACAAAAATCTGCTTATGTAGAACTTAGGAAATGAGACATTTACAAATAGTCAAATATTACACTATTGTTAGAATGTGATATATAGGATAATAGAGAACTGTGAGCATAGCTCCATGGAAACACACATCTGGAAACCTTGGTATTGAAACACAAATTGAGCAGTTTGCTATTTAATAGTGCTGACAAATTTGTGCCAAAGACCTGGCTCTTGACCTGGTATTTTGAGGAATGGAAACTGGATCTTCAAATTCTTTTTTCTACTTTTTTTTTTAACTCAAATGGGTGTTTTCAATGAGTTGGAAAATAGAAATTCTCTTTATAAACTGAATGGCTTATAAAGATTTTTAATAGATCTTTAATGAAAAGATCTATTCTATATTGCTAATTATCCACTTTATACTTTAATCATTTAAAAGATCATCTTACTCTCCTTTTTATCATCTTCTACATGATTTCCTTTCTTTTATGTTTATCTCCTAACCCTACTAAATTTTTCATATACCATCATCCCAACTACATTTATATTTCTGAGGATAATATAAATCTAAAACAAATTTGACCCTCCCCATTAAAATTATGCTTTTAAAATAGTGAATAAATGAACACTGGATGAATATTAAGTATCACTATAAAATTGTTCCAAACTCAGCCTGTAGAGGATTCTGGATTCTTTTTTTTTTTTTTTTTTGGTTGGGGAAGGGGCCATTGGATTGGGGACATAGGAGAAGATTATGAAAGAGAAAGGCATGTTGTTTACTTTCCCATTTTGACTAAGTATCCATAATAACTTTCATGTGAAAATACGTCTCCAATAAGGTAAATATTTCAGTAGCCTTGGTTTTGTTCATCCTTCACTGTCCTGGAGGCTCCAATTCCCATCCAATCCACTAAATTCTTTGATTCCCCTCACCTAATTTCCCTAGTTACCCTGAAAAAAGCAGGGGTAACAAGAAATGAAATAAATATGATGAAAATGATAAGGAAAAACAGGTCTTGTCCTTGGCTAATCTGGTTTGTTAATATTCATTAGGGATACTTAGAACTCTCTAGGACTTATGACAAATCGTTTAAAACTTTGACATCCTCCAGTCTGGTTTTGACACTCATCTTAGGGTCACTATTGCCTTTTAAGAAAGGTAGAGCATTTCCAAGTTGCTACAACTAACAATATATTTCCATTAAGAAGATCTCAGAAATAAAAATTCATATAAGTCTCAAGAAACAGATCTGAAAGTTGACATGTATAGTATATTCTTTGCAATGTTGGAAAAACAAATAAAAATTTTTGTTTTGATTCCAATGGCACTTGCCTTATGTGCACTTTCTCTTTATTATCTGGGAGATTAGGAACTGTGTTCTCTTTTATCTGTGGAATTGTTAAGTGAGTCTGTGCATGTATTTTCCTACAAAAGTACATTTACAAACAGAAACTAACCATATTTTAGAGTAAAACATACATATTGTTAGTAGAGTCTCCTTTACCAAGTGAATTTACCTCTGGTCTTAATACAAGGCATAAAATACCAACAGTAACATCAAGCAAAAGACTGAACCATTCTTTCAATTGCCTCTGCTAATAATTTCAAACACAATGACTGCATTCTACTCAAATTGTTTCAAATTTGAAGCACCCTGAATCAAATGACATGCAAGTGAGATGAACAATAAATGTTCAAATACTTTTAAAAGCTATTGCTATTATAGTATCTGACTTGGATTGTCATATTGATTACAGCTGAGCAATGAAACATACCCACAAGCAATCATACATTTTTCAGTCAATGATTCACTTTGTAAGCTGCTTCTGTTCTCTTTCATAAAGTATACACTTTAGGACTTTAATTTGACTTTCTATATTTTCTCCCCTCTTTTAATGACAGTCTAGAGTCTTAAGCCTTCACCTCAAATCCCTTGATCAATAAGGTTCTGTTTTAAGCAGTGGCTTATAATAAATGTTGTACTGTACCTCTGCATTTACCACAAACAGTTCAAAATGTATTGTAATAAAAACCACACAAGCATTACATAATGCCACACAGAGCACAGCAAAACTTCAAACTCACCTTCTACATGTATATAGCTATTCTTAAAAATTAGTTTAACCAAAAAAATACTGAGTCTTATGATATTTTGAATATGTTAAAGTTTTACCAATAAGTATATTTAGTCTATTCTTTTCTCATTTTTGCCTGTATGTCACTGTTTATTTCTATTATATCTATCTAGAGATAATGTAAAATACATATGTATTACAAAACATTACATTGGCAATTAAGAACAAATTAATTTTTAAGTAGCTGAATAAAAGTTCATGAAAAAAGTGGCCATTTTTATGAGGTTTTTATAAAATAATGTAGGAAATCAGCCTTTCATAAATGCTTATAATTTTGCTAGATTCTGGGGACTATGGGAGAGAAGACACAGAGGTGATGCAGGGTGGGGTGAAAAACTGGCTGTAAGCTGTTTGAGGGTAGAAACCTGATCTTCCAC
Source organism: Camelus ferus (assembly GCF_009834535.1). NCBI lineage: Eukaryota > Metazoa > Chordata > Mammalia > Artiodactyla > Camelidae > Camelus > Camelus ferus. The sequence goes on from NC_045720.1 coordinate 20,101,771, forward strand.
ATTTGTATCTATTAAGTGTCAGTGGCATTGTGATGCAAAATAGATAACTGTGTATGCTCTATACATACTGAGTAATATAGCAGTTACAAAGGAACAGGGGATACACTGGTATAGAATCAGACATTTATTTAGATCTGCTTATTAATAAATCAACTTCTTGTGGAAGAAACATTCATATTAACAGCATAATATTCATGGAAGAAACATCAACTTATATAATTGGTCCCACTACAATATCCCTCTCCCTTGAAACTAGATAAGATCTACATCTTCCTCTTGCCAATTCTTCATAGGTCTATTTCTGAAAGTCCAGCATTTGAAGTATCTCACATGGAATCACATACAAATAAATTTAAAAATAAAAATCATAATAATGCTTGATATAATTACACTTACAAGAATAACTCAAAAGAGAAGTTTTCCAACTTCACAGAAAGCCAAATTAATGAGGTTCTGACAGAGTTTGTACTGTAAATATCTAAGTATGAGAAAATGAGCAAAAATGAAGTAGTCATAAGAACTCCAATAGGAATGATTTTGAATATCAAGGAATTAAAAGGGATCCTTGGAAGAAGAAAAAGAAACTCTACAATATTGTTGCATAATGACCTTCATATTCACTTTAGGAAAAATTCTAACACAAGAGAAACAAGTCTTATCTTGCTATCAAACTTTTTCAAAGCAACTATTCAAAGAAACATCAACTTACAGTTATTTGTCCTGTTTACAATTTCTAAAACATACTTTTAATACTATTTTATTAAGGACAAAAATAAACTAATTTTCTATATTTTATGGTGTTATTTTATAAGAAAATATCCACATCAAACTTTTAGAATGATTTTTCAGTAAAATATGTTGATGCCTGTTTTATTTCAAATGCATTTTCTTTACACAGCCTGATTTATTAACACATATTCTTCATCGTGAATAGTTTCTTACATTCTATTAATATCAGCTTTGCCTACAAGTGAGGACTTTTGGATACCTATCACTTGATTTAAACTTTGTTTTTAAAAATATTTCCCAGGCTAAAAACCTACTTATTTCTTTCTGGGACTATGTTTTTCAGTTTAACATACATCTGTAAAAAGGTTGTGTGTCAGGAGATTTATGAGGCTCTTACAAGTGAAAGAATAAAAATTTTAGTCTCGCTCTCAGGAAATTTAGAATTTAGTAGAACAAAGTCAGTACATTGTGTTAAGTGTCTAGGCAGCAATACTTTGATTCCATGGTGCTATGAAAATACATTGAAAGGGGAAATCTATAAAAATCACCAATATTTCTAAAAGTTAGACAAAACAAGTATGTTAATATATACTGATATTAATATCTCATCTCAATATACTGTTGGCCTCTCTATTAAAATATATCTTACAATGAACTCAGTCTTTTACCTCCAAACATCCCAATGAGCTCTTCCAACTCTAGACGTCTCCACTTCCATTATCAATACCAAATTCTAACAAATCTTGGTCCAAAAGTTACCTTTGTCTCCTTCTCTTTCTCTTCACACTACTCAAGTCAGTAAAAAAAAATAATAATAATTCTTGCTCATCCTTCCCTTACTGTTTGCTGTTGACTAATCATTCAGATTTGAATTCCCAACGCGACAACATTATTCCAGGTCCTCATTGTCTGATTAACTCATCAATACAACAAATATATATTGGATACCTATTAATTCATTTATGTAAAAAGTATCTCTTGATGTTACATGGAAAGGACAAAGAATCACATTCTTAATGATATTTGTACAGCCAAATTGTGGTGATTTGAAAAAGAGATGGCTCAGAGAGGACTTCGCCATTCATGACAAAATAAAAACAAAAAGCCAGGAGTAATGTTATGGGCAGAAAAAAAAGACCCAGGTAAGCTTTAGTCAGCTCTATTCCCAATTTAATCTGAGTATATATATTCTGAATATATTTATCCACTACTCAATTTAATCATTAAATCACCCATCTCCCCTCTCTTTTTTCATTTCACCCACTTCTTAAAATATGGCCCTCTCCTTTAAAGCTTCTCTGGAGCCTACTCTCTTCCTAGTCAAGCTTAGGCTGATTAATTTATAAGCCTGATATAGAATTTACTCTCATGGAAATTCTGAGTTACAACATTCACCTTATGAAATATCTTACACTCTCAGTGCCCTCCTTTTTGATGTTCATCTTTTGCTAGAGGTTATTTCCTAAGAAATGATTCATGGGAGAGAAACCTTGTTTGATATCATGCATATAGGATAATGTATTTTACTTCACATAGCTCCCCGAAAGACAGATTTTAAAGGTATAAAATTGGTGGTTCAAAATTATCTGCCTTCACAACTTGAAAACCACTTTCCAATGTCCTCTCATGTACAGCTTTACTGATGAGAAATCAGCCAAATAATTTTCATTCCTTTTCTAGAATTTTTGCAATAATCTTTTTATCCTGAGAAGTGTTGATGGACAATTACAATCTACTTACAACTTATCATTCTTTTGCTCTTTCAAATTAATTGATTTTGTTAGTAGCATTTTCATATATACATACATAAACTCCTACATGAGAAACTGTCAATGATAGTTATTAGTACATAGATGTTAATTTCATGAAAGTAAATTTCAAAGAATAATTTATGAAAATATATTTTATGAAAATAATACTCTTTAACTATATGTATTGTGTGTTTATGCAGCATCTGCACAGTACATCTCTATGGGTCTCTGTTTCATATTCTCCACAGTATTGAAAATAATTATCAATATACTATAAATACTAAATGCATTCATTTTTGTCAATTTGAGATATAGCATGGGGAGTGGAATTATTTCTTTAAAGCTCAACAGCAATTTAATTAGTTACAACTCACTATTACTGATTACTATGGTCAGCTGTGAGGGTAACAATCAGTATAAGATATCATGTTTCATAGTGAGGATATGAACAGTGTGTACTATTTTCTAGTACACTTGTGATGCCCTTTAGAAACTCAGAATTCTTTTTTCAGATATATTCACTTATCAAATTATACTCTTTTTTCGTATTCATCACATATATGAGGTTTAAATCAAGGTATTTTTGTCTGTTCACTTTGTCAATTTTTCTTCTTGATCTATAAGATCAGTATGCAAGGCTATGTCACTTTTCCATGGCACATTAATAATCAAAGAGTAGTTTTTCCACCAGGAGGTGTGTCAGGGCAATTTGACAAACAGTGCTTTGAAGGATCATGACCTTGGAGGTCTCTAGTAAGCCAATTTCTGAATTTGAAGAGGTTGTCAGATTGAATTTCAAAGAACAGTATATTAATTTCCATGATTAAGACTGGAGACAGCCTATGCAACGGTTTTTATTTTTTTAATTAGACTGTAATTAGATAATAAGGTCCATACACAACCAATTACAGTCAAAATTGTCTAATGAAAGGGGCATGGTGTACATAAGAGTATGTATTTGTGCCTTTGCTTTATGTGTGTTTTTATGTGCGTATTGGAAAAGCCACAGATGTGGTTCAATTTTCACCCAGTTCAATTTTATAAAATGATTAAAATATTTAATGGGTATGTTATTCAAATCATAAGCTTTGCCACTGCAGAAGGTGAGGATGTGTGACAGGAAAAGTTGAAGCTGAGAGTGTTTGCTTCATCTGTTAAGATCAAATCCAAGCAATCTTAATTTCCTGCAGCATAAGTGATAGTCATATGAGTGGATGGTAAAGACACTGTGTTGTAACTTCTCTACAATTAGCATGGAACAGTATTATTATAGTTTATCAATTTAAGGTCACTACTCTAAAATTTCTTGAATTTCTTTGAGAATTAATTTTTTTTTCCAGAATGGTGAGAGGAGTATTTAGGGGAAGTATGAGAAGATTTCCAAAAGGTGAAACTACCAAAAAATGTATGTCTATAGGGCATTTAAGTTATATTGATGACAGACTGGTAAAATGAATTTAGTATTTATGATACAGGCCATATTCCCACTGAAATGCACCTCTGCAAATACTTACACACATAGTTGACATTCATAGAACCAACCACTGTTCCTAAGTAGCTAATATCATAAAGATTAATATTCTGGGAGATAAATATTATTGCACAACTTCACATTTCACAAAAAATATTTTTACTAAGGGAGAAGAATTCATGAAAGCTCTTTTTAAGAGGGTATTTCTCCTTGTATCCAGAGGCATAAATCTCATACATAACTGAACTGTTATTCAGATTACTCAAACTGTTGTCCAGGTCCATGAAATTATAAAATAGAGGTTTCTTGAGTCCAATTCCCAGTTTCATGCTGGTATATAAAACATCAAAGTTATATTACCAAATTTAATAATGACAATGGGAACTACAGTCATTCTTCAACTGGTCACACTGTAAGAGCAGAACTATTCCCCATTCTACAAGGACAGTAAATAATTTAGGTGTTGTATGACAATCTCAGAAAGAAAATAGTACTCATGAATTTTAAAATGCTAACCCTCCTTCTTTAAGTCATTAATGTAATAACATTTCTGGCTAAATCTCTAAGCTATGTCTCCATTTATATTTGCTTGATGTTCTTATTTAATTTCTCAATATACAGAAATTTCCACTGAAAAATATAGCCTTAGACTGGAGTTTACTTATACACTTAATCAGTTAAAGTATTTTTTAGGTTTATACCATGTTGTGCAATCTTTGCAATGCAGTGAAGATAGAGCTCTGTATCGTTTCATCAGTATCCCTGGCTCTTGGAGCTTATAATGTAACTGTGCACTGTAAGTTCAGTGTGATGCATGGAAAACAGGGGAAAAAAAACCAAAATTCTGTGAAAGAAATAGAGAGACAATTGTACAGGTAGGGAGAATTTCTGTAAGAAATTGCTATTTTTGCTGAGATATAAAGGAATAAACAAATGCTAAGGGACAAAAGAGGGAAATGATCGTAGGCAGAAAGAATGGCATATACTCTGTGGCAGAAAGAAGTTTTGGAAGTTAAATAAAGTCAAGGATGTCACTTTGGTTGGATTGTTCTGAATGAGAATGAACAAAAGGCAGACGATGCTGGAAAAATAACCAGAGCAGCTCATGTAGGTTGTCGCAGGCCACAGGAAAATATTTGAATTTTATTCCAAGGACAATGGGAAGCAATTCGAAGTTTTTAAAGTAGGGAGGCAGATTTATATTCTATGTCTTAATTCAGGCAAACTGAATTTGGTAATTTGTAAGTACTTTCAAGTATCTTGATTCTAAGTTTGAGGTCATATAAATAATTGGGCATTTCAAATTATAATTGGAAAGTTAACAGATGTATAGTAGAATCAATGCACACATCTTTACAACATTATACAATGTAAAGGGTCAGAACTGAATGACTCTGAAAGCTATGGTCAAAGAATATATAGAACAATGCATTCTATTGAATGCATAGAACAATGTTGGGAAGGATATGTTGATAATGGTGATGAGGTGGCTAGGTTTTTGGGTGAGAGTGGTAAGGGAAATTAGAAGTATTCACTTTCTAGTGTTTGAATCTTTTACAAGACTGGTTAATATTTTAAGGAAACCATGAGGCTTCTCCTTTTTAGCTCATTTGTCCCTTAAATAGGGCTATCACTGAGAAAATGCAAAATTTTGTTGCTGTACAAATAATGCTGCTAGAATTGTGAGGAGAAGTGTAGTAACTAAACCAACTCAACTAAACTAGAAATTTACTATTCTCCTGGCTACCCCCTTTAAACTTCATGGAATGATATGTTTCTTTCTTGGTTTATTTGTAGCTTACAGTTTTTTTCCTCTGGCTTGTAATTATTTTTTTATTGAGATTGTGTGACCACCTCCAGTTCTTCAGACAGTTTAATGAATTTTTTAATGTATGCACTTAATAAGTATATTGGCTAACATTATATAAATACTCTATTATGCATTTACTCATTTCCTTATGGTTGTGCTATAGAATTTCCAATGGTTTTCTATCATAAATAATTTTAAAATGAATGTCTTTTTTAAAAAGTCCCATTTGAATTTGTTATACACTTTGATCATGTTCTAAGAAGTAATCAAATGCTTTTTGGAATTATTATACCAATTTATACTTCTACAAATAACATGCAAAATTCTGCTTCATTAAAGTATATTGAGGTGAATACATAGAGAAGGAGGGGGAGAAAAAGGCGGGGGGAGAAAAAGGCGGAGGGAGACAGAGAAATACATATATATTTAGAATATTGTAACTAAAATATTTCATTATTGTTTTAATTTATATTTCCCTATTAATTATTGCAATTGAACATTGTTCATGCTTATTAATCATTAGTACCTTATTATGTATAAATTGTTAGGTACTAATGTTTAATTCCTATTGTCCAAATGTTTAGATATTTGCACAATAAGATATTTGCACAATAATTTCTTCTCTTTGTGCATTAACTATACACATTGTATTCATTATAAAAGCGGTGATAACAAACATCAAAACAAGTCATAATTACTCCTTTTTTTACATTTATAATGGCTCGCTTTCTAAAATAATTGTTTTTTTCCCTCTGTTTTCATACTTTGAACACCCTTTTTACTTCTTCACCCTCTGCTCACAACCTTACCTCACACTTCACAAGGATTAAATAGTCAACAAATGGTAGCTTCCTCCAATTTCTAACACCATAGTAACAAATACAAATAATATCTGTAACTACCTTTACCACATCCTTCTCATCTATTGAACAAAGAATGCAATTTTGTCTTCCTTCAAAGGTCAGTTCTCTCACTATTCTGGATCCTTTCCAGGCTCTTTATTTCTTGTTTTCCTTGAATATTAAAATTACCCACTCTACTGAATCATTCTCATCAATATTCAAACATGCTCCAGGCAATCCACTTTTTAAACAAACAAAACTGAGCATTCAGAGCCAATTCCCTTATATCTCAACTTATTCTTTATGTACCACCCTGCCTTTTATACATGCAGACATCCCCTTCTAAGCCCACTGCAACTGTACGTCTATCTCCAAATGTCATCGATAATCCTGATGACTCCCATGTTGTTAATTTCTATGATTATGTTTTATACTTCTTTAATTTCATCTTATTAGTTTTAAAAACAATTAAACTTTCATATTTAATTGCATTGATTTCTGTGAGGCAACTGTGTTTTTTCCTCACATCTCTTTGGAAGGGTCTTCTAGTAATAACTTTTGTGACATGGCATCATATTGTATCATCATGTGTCTAAATATAAACTGTATCTAGACACATAAATATTTTACAGTGTTTTAAAGTAATTCATAGTTGGTAGAATCTCATTTATGTGCATATTTAAATAAGTTGTTTTGAAAGAATCTCTGTTTTGTATTATGCAAAACTGATTTCCTATAGTATTAGTTTTATATAATTATATGATCTTCTCATCATTTAGATTATCTACTTAAGCAAGTGTTTCTGTATGTTGGCACCTAATTGTGATTTCTATCTTCTCCAAACTTTTTCAAAATATTTTAGGGACTTTTTTTGCTTAAATACATTCATATTTCAAATAATCATATTAGAATACATTATTTTCTGTTTTAGGTTAATTTCACTTAATAGAAGAGGACTACATTTGTTAAATTGATAAATGTTCACAGAATTTAGGTCTGGTTGGCATGTAATCATATTATGAATTTGCCTTTGAGATTGGTCTCTAAACTCTAAACTCTCTCTTTACACAGGTTACTATCTGCCAAGAATCATAAAATATTTTACTTATGAACATAAATGCCATTGGACAAAGACTTATATAAATTAAATTAATGCTAGTATCTTTTTAATAGTGTTGTTTTTTTTTAACTATTGTGAATTCCACTTTGACTGAATTCTTATAGAGCATCAGAACTGTATTCTTCTTTGTCAAAATTGTTTCTACTTGTTAACAGAGTTATAAAAGGAGCATAATATAGACAAGACATGAAATGTTAGATCAAAGATATGTTAAAAATCTTGACTGTGTATTTTTTTTACCAGTTTTATATTAAGGCACCTCAAATTTCTGAATCTTAACTTTTCACCCCCAAATATTAAATCATGGAGTTTGGAGCAATGGAAAGTGGAAGGAGAAGAAGTGGAAGAGTAGGAGTAGGAAGAGGAGGAGGGTAGAGGAGGGGGAAAGCAGAAAGAGGAGGAAACAAAAACCCTATAGTAACTGTTAACACTGAGTTCTGAGTTGGGAAGAGAGGTAACAGTATCAGCTGATACATGTAATTCTTGAGGGGCTATAGTCTGGAAAGATGAGGTTCCTATTTAAATATATGTATATTTATTTATATTAAAGTATATTTATATGTTTGAATTCAGGGCACACAAAAACAATTTGCCTTTGTTTAAAAACCTGTAATTCATTTTTAAAAGTAAGTATAGCTCACATATTTACCCATTCTGAAAAGCACAGACATGGAATGCAAATCTACTATGTAACAGATAACAATCAAGGTCAACCATGGATATCTCTGTTGGAGAGTGACCCCTCTCCTGTGAGCCTCCTTTCTGTTCAACTGCTTGGCACGCAAGTGTTCCAAACATAAAATGAATCTAAACATTATATCATGCTATATAGGAAATGACTGTATTCTTCCCAAGTCTGAGGTGTGAAGCCATTCTTTGTTAATATTTCTCCTATTGCTTCCATGGCTGTGTCATCATAGACCTCTGAAGTTATTATCTTCCTTTAGTACCTGAATTGGTAGGCTTTTACCAAGTGCCCAAACTTGAAAATTATTTCCATACTGGATAACTGATTGCTCTGTAGAGGACTGGATCAATATTATTGGCCTTTACTGAGATAGAGAGTATGAAAAAAAAGTAGGTCTGGTTATACTTTGACCTTGTTCAGTCTGAGATGCCTACTAGACATCCAAGGAATGAAGAACGAGAATTTGGGTATACAAGTGTCACTCAGGAGAAAAATCTGAGTTAGAAATGTAAATTTCAAAGTAAACAGAGTACCACTGATTTTTAAAGCCACAATCCTGGATGTGATCTTTGAATGAGTAAATATAGATAAAAGTAGGAGATGATGTCTGATTCCTAAACTGTTCATGTACTTACGGTTTATAAAGAAAAAGTGAAGCCACAGATGAGATAGATATAAAAACAATGATAAAATAATGGAGAGCCAAGAATAGATCTACTGGAGGCAAAGTTAAAAAAATATTTCCAGAGTGAGAGAGAAGCTATATTAAAGGCTACGGAGGAATCAATTAAGAAGATTCAGATTGACCAATGGATTTATGGAGATGGTGATAAAGCAACTGTAAGAATGATTCTATTGGTTATCACAATAAATTTGAAAAACAAATCCTATTTAAAATTCTCGTATTAGATTATCAAAACTTTTTTGCAGTGTTAAAAATTAAGTTCATTAAAAATATAATACAAACATTTAAATATAGAAAAATTAGAATAGCAAGATTAATTTTAATTAAAATTTCAAAAGTAGAGTTCTGAAAATCGCTTTAAATTAATAAGCATAAATTAATACAATAAATATACAAATGTGCACAGTGTAGCCTCAAAATTGAAATTCAAAATTTTTAGAAATAAAAGAATAATGTAATATAATTGACAAAGAAGAGAATGGTAAATTAATGTAAGTTCATAAAATCTAGTACACATCCTACTATATATTGGTACTTGATACATGATAAATTTCAAATATAAACTCAGTTGGAAAATGATAAGCAGACTAAGTAACTGAATTGACATTGCCTGGAAGAAAAAGAAAAACTACGAAAGAAATACACTTATTTATGCATTATTAACAGTTATTTCAAATTTTTAAAGATATATTTGCCATGTTTTATAAAGTGTCTCAGATCATAGAAAAGGAAGGAATGGTACACAATTCCTTTTCTAAGCCATTGTTAGCAATAACAATATCTGTCAAAAGTAGCTCCAAAAATGCAGAAATTTCACCTTGATTCAAGAATGTTTTGAAATAAAAACTGAGACGTGGAGTAGGTAGGATGATCCAAAAAGTAAGGAGGTAAGGCAGAACAAAAACTTCAAAAGGATGTTGTTAGATAAAAGAGGTTCTTCATTGTGGTGGATGCTTTTCTAAGCTATCCATTAAGTGCAAAAAATATGAAAATAGGGAAATGCTATACTATACTGTATGAAATTATTTAGCAGAAAGGCAGTAACTCACTTACAGAGTCTAATCATTTAAAACGGACCCAGTTTCTTAAATTGCAAAATTTCACAGGGTGGTTAAGACTGACTCAATATGTAAATTGCTAAAGAAGTCTGGTAGAAAATAGATATTCAATGTATTTCTTTGCTTTACATTCTTTTTCTGAGAAAAATGCACAGTGCTACCAGATATTTAATGGCACATACCAATTGTATACATCTTTTAACAATTTTCTTTGTCCTTTCTGTCCTGTGAACGATCACCAGGAACACACATAGTAATGTTTATCTCAAGGGCAGAAGAAATGAAGTGGGGCTAAACTTTCTATGGTAAAGAAGTAGCAGTTATATTAGCAGAGATGGAGTGGAGTGGATATTAGATCATTTGTGTGATTTGGATAGTGTTTCAGTTTTTCTGTGTGCTCAGTCATTATTACCGAGTGGTCTTTTTTTGTGTTTTCACTCCATCATAGCCACAGAATGACCTTGTATGCTTTTAGTATTCTATGAAATTGTTTAGAGTCAACAGGAGTACATAGTCACCTAGCTATTTGAGTCAGGACAGCTCTGCTGACTGTGGTCAGGGCTGCTTTTTGTATTTGTCATAAATTTTGCTGATATCACATTGTTTAACATTTACAAAGACTTATGCCATGTGAGAACAAAAGTAGAAATTTTAAAATCACCTATATTCTATATTAAAAGGATTGCAACATATACAGCATGCATACAGATTCAATTAATGCCTAATTTATGAGAAAAATAAGATCAAATTATTTTAAATATAAATATAAAATATATATATACATTTATGTAACTATAAAATATATAATATATACCTATTTTAGATTCAACTAAATATTAAAAGCAAAATTACAAAAAATATTTTGTTAAAAGAGAGCCACTTAAACTTAGAGATACACAGAAGATGTGAACTCAAATATATCCTTACTTTTCCATCTTTTCTGTTGTCTATAAACTGAATATAAAAGCACTCTGACTTTTGAGAAAAGTCTGTCAACATTTTGTGTTTTTCTGTATATTCAAACTTGAATTTTTCCATAGATAATCAACATTCGAAATGTGTTCTGCTCGGTTGCCTGACTTTTTGGCCCTGTTTCCACAGAAATATAGATCAGATGGGTTAATATAAGGGAACGGATCTTTTTTAAAGATGACAATGTGTCATATTCTTGCTTTCTGATACTTAACAAGCCAGTACCTACTTTCCTTGAAAGAAAATCAGAATCAGACTGAAAAATGCCCCCTATGCTTCTGCAGTACTTTCAAGATTTCTATGATGGCCAACCTTTTGGGGAACATGAGGACAGCTTTTGGGTATGATCTGTTCTGATATTTGGAATTTTAGGATGCCTGCAATATCAAAGCAAAAAGGAGAGTTGTTAGTTCTGACTTGTGAGTGTAAAACTTTTCAGTCTTCCCAACATAGGGGAGGAAAGCATACTGCTGAGTGAATACCTGCTATCATTGATTTGTTCATTGTGAAATGTGATTGTTTTTCTCCTTGAAACCAGGAGTAACTGGTGAAGTCATTATCTACTTCATCGTTATTATACTTCATAATTATTTATGTCAATGATTGAGAATGTGAGTGCATTATTATTTATTTATTTTTGGATAAGTTGGCAGTACAGGAAAATGTTTTTAGTACTAAATGATTTTCAGTAGGGACACAAGAATCAGCAGAGTTGTTGTAAATGCTCGTAAACTAAAAGCTGCGGGGAAAGAATATGGGTAATAGATACGAAGTAATCCACGCCTTCCTAAAGTTTACCCCTAAAGGCTGTGGGTAATATTAGTTATAAGCAAGTTTTCCTTGCCTTTAGAAAAACAGTTTTTAAAGATCTCTGCATGTATCTTTTCATTCTATTGTTCTCTTCTTTAAAGTTTACTTTGTCACTTCTTGTAAATTATTTTGAAGAATGAATTTTAAAGATAGTTACATATCTACTGATACTGGATTATTAAATGATCATTTTTGTAATTGTTGCTTTAAAAAAGGTCTTCTGAAAAAAAGAAATCCTTAATTTAAAGGAATGGATCTTTGATGGTAGAGGAAAACAAATATGAGATTAAAAAATGTTAAGTTTGATAAACTGTGAAATAACACAGGGAATAAAGAGCCAGATAAAACTGGCTTTAAATAACTCCTCCACCACAAATATAAGTGGTAACAAAGTTCCTAATCTCCTTGAACCAATTTCTCATTTTTAAAGATTAATATACAAATAGTTGTGTCTTACTAAATTCTTATTCATGTATATACTGAAAATCAAAGATGGACAATTTTGTATGTCACAACCTGCTATTTATCTTTTGAGAATGATTGCTTTTAAGGTTAATGAGGAGTATTATATAAAACATTTGGCCATAATAAAAACTTATTAAATTTGCTATACTCCATAATATCTAAAAAGGGTTTTAGGTTTCTTAACTCATCTGATGTTGGCTATTAGTGTCTGCAAGTCCTTGCTCAGGATGAGCAATTTTATAAACACAAGTGAAAGCATCATCAAGATACCATCCTGCTTTAACATCAAATGAAAATAACTCAGATCTACATAGAAGGTAAATAAAATCTTTGTACTTACTATTTCAAAGAACCCTAAACATATCAGAAGAGGAAAGAACTTAGAATTTCAGGCCTGAAAGGAGTCAGTGGGTCTCTCAGGCCATATATAATTCAGATAAACGTTCTCATTAATCCTCTTTAATTCGCCAATGTTTACATAATTATCCAAAATAATAACAATTCTTGTAAGGAAAAGAGTATTTATCAGAAGTCTTGTATCTGACAACATAGCCAGATTCTTTATAACCTACTGGGCTGCATGATACAGGAAGCCTTTTGTCTTTTACTTAATTCTTTTAATTTTAAATGTGGTTAAGGAGATCTATAAAGTTTAAGCCATTGAGACAATTAATGTAACTAGTAAACAGATGACCAGAAACATTAACCAATTGATCTTTTTGGGTTAATTCTCTCTCTCTCTTACAAAGATATAATCAGTTAATTCTTAGAGCTCCTTGTACCTATAAGTCATATTTACAAGAGATGGGAGTCTGGTATAATCAGAATCTTGCAATCATTCATTTGAGATTTTGTTTAAAATTATACGTGCTACAGAGAATTTATTAATCAATTCAATAGGTATCAAAAGCCAGGAACTCTTTTAGATATTAATTATCCAGTGATGAAAAATGCAGGAATTTTTCTGCCTTTAATAGACATTCCATTCTAGAATACTGATACACATGTTAAATTAACTGATCTCATTTAATTGTGATTGTTTATAAGAGAGGAGATCAGGATTGACTAATAATAATAGTAATAATAATTAAACTTCATTGAGTACCTGCATTGTGATAGGCACAGAGCTAAATAAACACTACACTGCATTATCTCATTTAAATCTTAAAAAACCCATATCACTTACACAGCACATCTCCCTGGGTTTATAGACGAGAAAATAGAAACATAAAAAATTAACTAAGTCAGATTATGTCTCTCAGAAAGGAGATTATCAGTAAATGAATATGAGGTAGAATTTGCTTTGTGGTATTAGAGTATTAGAGAAGGCATTTAGGATATTAATAAAATATTTTGCCATTTAATGCACTATAAATTGACAAATAGTTCATAAGACCAGGATGGCTTGTACTTTAAAATGGTTTCAAGCACAGCCAATTGTTTAATTGACTTTTTATTTTTCTAATGTATTCTTCTGTGCTGTGTATTCATAGTAACTGGGCAGACTGACAAGAGCAATGTATATTTTACGAATAAACATCTGAAGAAACCAGGACACACAGCTGCTGCACATGTCAGTTTCCATCATTTGTGATACTTGCACATTGCCCGTTATGTGCTGTCCTCAGAAGGCACGGGAAGCAATCATTGCTCTCATAGCAATAATACAGGGACACTGTATGGGCTCCAGAGGAGGCATTCTGCTGATCACGGTGGTATCCTCTACCTTAATTATGCACTATATTTGCATCATTGAGAGTACAATTGCTGCCAAGGAACTGTTATGATGTCAATGCAATTACACTGATATTATGCTGTTTCAGCATTGTTCAAATGCAAGATACTTACCATGCAAAATTTGATCAAAAAGGCAATAGGATATTTGTATCACCCCTATCAAAAGGATATTTGACATAAATCAAATGTGCACACTTGAAGTTTGCTAAGGAATCTAAATAGAATTTTATAGGCTTGGTAAAGAGTAAATGCACATGCAGGTTTTTTTTTTTTTCTTCCTGTACCAAAAAAGATTTAGTTTGAAATTGCTAATATTCAACCATTTGTGACTGTAAAACGCAATTTCACATGATTCTACCCTGTTAAAAAACAATGGCTGCTGAATTGCCTATGTCCCTGGAAATACTGTGTTTGAGAGCTGATATAATTGTTCATTGAATTTGATACCGCTTGTTGAAAAATAAAAGCAAAACATATGTTTTTAAGAAGACTTCAAACTTACATGTGTTACTTTAGTCTCTCAAGTTTATACATAGCATCATGTTATGCTGACTATGTAAGACATTTGCCATAAAGTTAAATGATCCTTTAACTCATTCACACATTCAACAATCATTTTACTAAAGACTTTCTATATTCCAGGAATTTTATTAAGCAATTTAAGACAAATAAACAACAGGACAGAAAAAGAATCTCTCATGGATAAAACTGCAAGCTAGGGAACAAGACAAACACGTAAATCAGTATATCATGATGAAAGTCAGTTATTTCATAAGTATGAAAAATAATACATTTTTAGCCATACAGAGAGAATTTAGAATAGAGAAATTAGATTAAGTTTAATTGATAGATGACATTTGAACAAGGTTTAAAGAATGATAGAAACTGGTCAGGTAAAACAGTGATGGGATATTTTATGAGGGAAAAATAAGCCTAAAAAGAAGACAGAACCACAAGTCAGACTAGTGGGTTAGAGAGTAGTTAGATCAATGAACATTCTCAACCACACTGGGAATCAGAAGAGTGAAGTAGAAGGTATATAAGAGAGTGACAGGTGAAAATGTGAGATGGAAATTTACAATCATGAAAGTTGTATGTCCACTCAAGGAGTTTCGATTTTGTGTTGTGGTCAACAGGGTTCCAAGAGAGCTTTCAAAGCCAAGAAGTGCCCTGATCATTCCTTACTGGAAACTTTTTGCAATGAGAATTCAGGGAACAGAACTGAACAACTTGCATAAAGATCAGTCATCAGATGTTGCTCCCTCCATTAAATGAGGACTAGAAAAATGGCACCCATCCAAGCATGGAAGCGGCAAGTGAAGGAACCCGGGTACTGAAGAGGCACAAAGTTGATACTGGAGGTCAGGATAGCGAGGATCCAGGAAATCTTATTAGTTTTCAAGAGTCAGGAAATGAAATGACTGAAGACAACTTCCACAGAGTATCTTAGTTGCCAGCAACCCCAAGGCAGGGAATTTTCAGTCAGCAGTCTGGAGGCTTATATGCTGGAGGCGGGCAAAGTCTCACACCTGATCCACAAAAGACAGGGTGCACCACTGCTAGTAGAGCAAAAGTCATTTCTGCTTGTCTTCCACCCTCCAATCGTAGTCTTCATTTGTGGAGATGTCAAAATCCATGTAGATAATCTTTCTAGCACTCTGAGCTTTCTGTTTTTCACCTCAACTCCAACTGTCTTTTCCTTCATCCGCTCTAACTTACCCAATAGTACTACTGTTGTTGCTGTCATCATTAATAAATGTATCATCTCCCTGGGTCTCTATTTCAGGAGTTCTACTCTCTGCCTACCTCCTGCCTTCAGAGTTCACTGGCTCTAAAATCCCCATTCTATATATTAGTCAATTGCATTTGTACCCCATCATATTTTTGTCCTTTCCCACACTACCCTCACATCCTCATTTGCCTCCTTACTCAACTTAGATTGAAAAGTTCTATCCATATTTATATCTGTACCCTCAATGCTTACTTTTCTCTCCTTCCACCACACCTCCCCAGCAGACTGTCAACCCTCGTTACAACCAGCCCTTGACTAACTCTCTACTAATGGTCAGTTCAAAATGGCTATAGAAAAGCACACAAACATTTGGTCTGTCTTTAAGAATTCTCAAATAGGCCCCCTCAGGGACACTCAGAAACCTACTATATTTCTCTGTTGATTTATTCTCCCACTCTCTCAGATAAATATTTTCCATCTTGCCTCACTCTTTAGATCTAGCACTCCTTGTCTCTGTGTCTATCTCACAGAGTAAACACACCTGTGAAATTAGAAGTCACTAGAGAGTTTTCTTGCTTTCACACCATCAGCTGCTGTCTGGGTGCCATCGGTTGCCATATTGTCTGCCTGCCTCCTGTTGAAATGGATGAACTGTCCTGGCTCCCACATAGAGTAAAACCCCTCATGTTGCTCTCCGGGCAACATCCTATTTTGCCTTCTCTAGTTCTTTCCTGCAATATTCCCTTTTCCCTCTTAAATCATCAAATTTTACCTCCTATTGGATTGATGCCCCTGTCACATTGGCATGTTGTTATTTAGCACACTGTTATTTAGGACATTAAAATACACTCTTTGATCCCCATGACTCAATCCAATTATTGTCCTGTTTATTGCACCTCTTTTAAGATAAATCACTTGTAAAGATGTTGTCCACTGCCCCCATCTTTGATTTCTCATCTATCATTCTCTCTGCAAACCACTCCGAACAGGCTTCCACTCCCACAATTATTGTCAAAATCACCAATGATATTTTTTCTTTGTTACCTATTTTGGTGCTCATTTTTTCAGTCTGTGGAATCCTATGTGTCTCCAGAACATTGATCTCAGTTACCATTTTTCCTTCCAGAATTGTTTTCCTCTCTTAGTTTCCAGGATACAACAGCATTCTTGTATTTTTTTTCCTATCTTAGCTTTCTCTCAAAATGTTCCCTATTCCCTCTTCCTCACCTTTAGGTGTTGGTATTTCCAAGGACCCCATCCCTATGTTCTCTTCCCTTCTCCCTCCACATTCTCCCTAGGTTAGTGTTTTGTTCTGTTTTGTTTCGTATTGAGGCCTAAAATCAAAGAGTCATGAAATCAATTTAACGGATCATGACCAGACGTTGCTTGTAATGAAATAAAGTAAGAATTGCATTGAAAATGTCAGTGAACATCACACATAGTAAGTGCATGAGGAAGAGTTATTTTTCAACCGGACTAGGACAGCTCTCTGCTTATCTCTGAGGGTGACTGACATCTGGTACTAACTCTTGATCAAGATCAGGATGAGTTTTAAGGACTAGTAATATATACTGTGCTATTTAGGGGTGAAAAGTTCCCCAAAAGTACCCAGGACAAGCTTATTTACATTATCTACCAGCATATAACTTGATAGCTTATACTTGGCTTAACTACTTATATGCTCTGTCTTGGGAATGTGACCAGTGGGGTAGAAGAGATGCCTGGGAATGGAAAATATTTCCTGGGCTTCCCTAAAATAAAGATTCCATGTGCACGTCTTGGTGATTCATAAGCTGAAGACGAAACAATCGTGTGCAGCTTAGAAAGGACGCTGGGGAGCTATGGCTAGAAATCTCTTAGGTCACCAGTATTTGCCCATGGATCCTTTCTCGGACTGCACTGCATTTTTTAACTTTATTGAAGCTTTAATAAGAATTCAACCTGTGAAGTCTTGTGAGTCCTTTCAAATATTCAATTTGTAAAATTAGTACAAGCAATTTTGTGAAAATTTTATTTCAGCTTTTATTTATGAATATGGGTTAAGACATAAAATGCTCTTTATGGTGGATTTTAAAAAAGCTTGACAGGCATTGCCTGAGGTCATTTTATCAACTCCCATGATTTTAAACACCATTTGTATGCAGTAACTCCCACATTTATATCTCTAATTGCTTCTCTACATTCAAGATTTGCAATAATACACTGAACACTTGACATGATATACAATAGGCATCTAAACTACAACACGCCCTAAGTAAACTTTTGATTTCCTCCATCAATTTTCGCTTTCTGCCAATTTCCCCTATACTGTGACATCACTATTTATTCAATTACTTAGGAATTAAAAAAAGGAAAGCTAAGAGTCGCCTTTGTCTCTTTTCTTTACTTACTCTGCCACATTTGTCAGCAAATTGGTTAGAATTTGGTTCAAAATATATCTCAAATCTAACAGTTGTCTCCATTAACCCTGATACTGCTCTTGACCAGTTAAGCATCACCTGCTACGTAGGCTACTGGAGTCTCCCTACCTCCATGTTTTTCAGCTCTGTCACATGCTCTGGTTTGCTGCCTGGATTCCCGTTTTAACTATGGCACTCATTTTCCCAAGCTACTGGGAACATTGCCATTTGATGGCTTATAGCTGTGTTCCTCTTTTAGCACTCTCTTTAGCCAAAGATAGGTGCCTTATCTCCAAACTGTCTGATTTGAGAGTGCAAAGGTGCAAACACCATTTCTTTACTTTGGGACAACTGATGAGGGCCAGACGCCAAACTCCATGTGGGACTGTCTGAGGCCTTTGCTGCAATGGAATCAGTTTAAATTCTCCCTCTGCCCAATCCAGATTCTCTTATGTTTGTCTCCAAAGAACCAAACCTAAGACATCCTTTTAGAGCCATTTATCCAATGTTTAGACTAGCTTTCCATTAAAATCCAATCAACTCACTTCTTTGTTTAAATAACCAATGTTTTTCTACTACCCTGACAAAAAGGTACTTGGGTACTTTTAAGGTACTTTTAAGACCCTGATCAATTATGACTCAGATGATCTCTCACTCATTTTTTTTTTTTCAAATTCCTTTTTCATTCAACCTATTCAAAATGTTCTGGCCACTTTATTTTTCATCCAGCAAAACTCCTTTCTGTGTTAGGGATGTTGCACCAGCTGCCCCCTTCTGGCTGGAATATGTTTAGCCCTGATGGTCAAGTGTTTAGATCCACCCCGTCATTTGACAGCTCAGCTTCGATGTAACCTAGCCCCTGAGGGAGAGTCCTTCTCTGACTCCTACACAGAAGCACCATCCCATTTCTTTTCTATAACATTCTACTGTAATTTTCTACAGAGAACTCATCTTTAGGGTATTTTTCTACCTCTCTTGTTTATTGATTCATGAAAATATATATGCACGTATACATATATTTACTTATTTTTATGCCTTTCCCAAATGGAATGGAAAATGTTTGAAAGTAGACACTTCATCAATTGTCTTTACTCTTATATCTCAAGTTCACAGAGCAGGACTAAAATCTTAATAGTCCAGTAATAACTATTGTTAGTTAATAACAAACTCCATATGAGTTGTTTGTGACATATAGTGATACAAAATTCCTTCTTGGCTTGATTAAAACTGATATCTGTATCACCACAGTTGGATTCCTTAATAATATGTCTTCAGCTGGACTTCCTGGAAGCCAACCTATTGAGGGAGATTTCTGCAGGATTAATTTATTAGTTCCCAGGAAAATTTAGTACAGGAGAAAGAAAATAGAACAGAAGGAGAGGCAGCCAAGCAAGGAAATAATATCATCTGAAGTCCCTGAGAGGGCACCCATGATTCAGTCACACAAGAGAACCTTAGAGATAGTGCAGGTCACACCTTGGAATTGTCCTAATAGCAGGAAGGGGCCTGGAGCATGAGTACTCCCTCACCTCTCAGGCTTTAGTTATCAACTGCCACTTGCGACATAAATTCCTGCTCACTTCTACACAACACACAAACACAGTAGGTGCTGGCAGGCTGATAGCCCTTCAACTCAGAGAAACAGGCACAGACTCAAGTCAGTGAAGGGACGCCCTTGGCCAAAGGCTTTGAGATGATATGGGTGGGACTACACTGTAACAGCATCTGCTATCATGGGGTTTTTTAATAGATGATTAAAAAGACATAAAGAGCCAGTTTTTTCTTAACTAAATTTACAAATTCAATTCAAAGCCTATCAAAAACTATAGTGTGGAACTAATACAGATATAAACAGTTTTAAAAAAGTAACAGAATGCTGATAAACACGGTCCTGCTATATATGGCAATTTTATTCCTGCTAAAGATGGCCATTAATCAGTGGGAGGGAAAGGTTTCTTTAGCAACTGTAGTTGCAAACAATGCATAGCCATATGGAACAAAGCTAAACTTGATCTCCAATATACCACATGATTTATTTCTGGCTAGAGTAAAGATAAAATATTACAATACAATGATAACACTGATGCACTAGTAGGAAGTGTAGGTGAACAGTCACCTGAGATGGTTGTGCCTTGACTACACATACCACGGAAACTAGAAACCACATATATTGGAAATTTGGCCACATTAAGCCATAAATAATCTACATAAAATTAAAATCAAAGCAAAAGCAATGACAATGACAACAAATTAAGGTAGTTGAAGGCATTGCATTGAGAACTTTAAAGACCCATTAACCCAACGCAAAAACTATTAGTATGTATTTTATAGTACTTTATCTTCCCTACTTCACTCATGATGGTGAGTCAACATTTCACATAATTCATTTTGTTCCCTCTCAGATTTCAAAAGACACTGTCAGGGAGGAAGAGATTTTTTTTTCTCTGTGCTAGGTTCTTTCAGTTGATCTAAGAATAAAATTAACATGAGGCAGATTAACAGAGAATCTAAAATAAAAGTTTAATAACATGTGTACATGGGAGAGACTCAAGAAAACTGAGTAACTCTACAAAATGGCTTAAACCCTCAACTTAAATGCCAAAAGGAAAAAGAGGATATTAGAGATAGTGATTTGGTACCTCAAAGGGAGGGAGAAAATTCACATAAAGATGTAAAAGCAAATATTTGGTAAACAAATACTTGCTGGGCTATTTAGAGACAATGGGACACAGAGTAGAATTTCAATAGACTTTGCTAGGCCCTCCCTGTCTACACACCTAATTCTTACTATAGTTTTCAGTGTTGATAGTTCCCTTCTTGAAAGAGGTTCTCTACCTACATTCTTCTCAGCAGTTGAGGGGAGGTTAGAGTTTCTTCCTGAGAAGAAAGTTCCTTTCTGGGCCTTGAATCCACATGCCAAAAAGATATTTTGGGGTGGCAAGTTTTGTGTCCCTATAACAACAAATTCAGTTTTCATTGGTGTTCCTTATTAAAAGGAAGGGAAATCCCATGGCCTGTTCAAAAGATGTTACAAATGACATTTATATCCCTTCCCAGAGAATTCTCCCCCTCCATACTTTTCTATTTTCTAGACTTTACATGAATATATAAGCATATGCACATTTAAATTTATGCACATACATATGCATTACTGCAAATTAAAAATTTAGAATACCACAGAGGAATAGTTAAAGGCAATGAGGAAGGGTTGATTAAAAAGGAGGGGCCTGTGGGGAAAAAATACAATTATATGCAAATATCTGAAGGTTAGAAATGTTGAAAAGGCAACGGTCTTGCACTTGTCATAGAAAAAAGAATTGTGCTGATAGATAATAAATGACATGGAAGTGAAACTTTCTTGAATATGTTTAAATATTTTCTTTAAATATCTTTCCCTTAAAAGGTGAAGTCATTCTTTTTTGTTATATCATCTATCTCCTTTTTATTTTACTTCTATTGTCAGAACAATATTACTAAAAGATTAAAAGTATATTAACATTTACACAGGAATAGCTCATTTTTCTTAGGTCCACTATAATCACATTACTTGTGTTAATAAAGGATTTTCAGTTTTCTGAAATTTATACCTAAATATATTTTCCTTACTACATCTGTGTCAGATTTGCACTGGACCAGTTAGTAAATTCCAAGTAATTATTAAATTCTGGTCACAATATCTTTTTCAAAGTCACATACATAGAAAGAAATCTCAACAAGTGTGCAGTAAATATGCTAAATAAAATCTGAGAAGATCCCACCAGTTTAGAAATAGATAGTATTTCAATCTCATGACTTCTGATACTTTTGCTGATACCAAATCTCTTCATTTGTAAACAAAACAGGCAACAAAATTGGGTATATAACAAGGTAAAACAAAACACTGAAGGAAAAATAAAAGTAAACTTTATTAACATAAAAAGAATATGTTCATATTACAAAATAATGCTAACCAGAAAATAAAGAGATAAATAATAATTCTACATGTAGTTTTGAATCTGTAAGAAATGTTTTAAAAAAGGGAAAAATTAAAAGGGAAGCTATATTAACCAGAAAGTAAGATACAAAATAAAACTGTAACATTTGAACCAGTTCAGTATTAGCCAAAATCCATCATCTTCATCACTCACTCGTACAGTATTTAGGGATTACTTGTCTTCTAACTAGGGACGATATTACAGAAGAAAACAGAGGTAAAACTTTCTTCATGAAGCTTCTTTTCAGTGATGGAATGTTTACCTGTCAGAGTTAAGTTATAATAAACCAGTCAATCTTTACTGAGTGCCTCTTATGTAAAAAGAACTATATCATCTCTCTTCAACTTCCAAAAAACAGCATCGTATGTGATTGACTCTAAATGTGCATTTGTCAACAGCTATCATCTCTGGAAAGGTGGAGTTACTATTCTTTGTGACAGCGAACACTACAAGATGATTATGGTGGAAGGAGATTAGAAATGTAGTCTTAGAAATGAAAAATTTGGAATTACCTTTAGCTATATAAATGGTGCTGTTGAGTACCCATTTAAATACAGAATATACATTTCAAAGAGACCTGTATATTTGGAAGTTATCAGAAATATAAGTGCTATTTGAAACCCCAAGACCACATGAGATCATCAAGGAACTATAAGTCAACACAGAAAGGGAAGGATTAAAGGCTAAAATATATTCCACTGCAATAATAAGAGACATGATCTTTGGGGTTATAATGAGAATCAAGGAAGAAAGACTCAAAAGGGAAGTCAACTGAGCAGGAGAAAAGCAAGGAGCATATGGAATCTTGAAAACCATATGAAGAAAATGTTTTAATGATGGTGGAGGGATCAGTTGTGCCAAATATGGCTGATAGGACAAGTAAGATAAGCAGGAAGAATTAAATAAATTTAGAAAGATGAAAGTCATTGATGATCTTGCAAGAGCAGTTATCTAGGGAGTAAAGGGTGTGTATACCTATCTGGAGTAATTCAAGAGTAAATGGGGGAGAAGAATTAGACAGTGAACCTAGATAATTCTTTCAAAAATTCACTGTGAAAGGGAAAGGAGACTTGAGACTATAATTTGAGGAGTAAATGAGTCATGTGAAATGTTTTTAGGTGAATGAAATAATAACATGTTTTATGTTCAAGAAAACGATCTAGTGAAGAATGAATGCACGACACTGAGGTAGAGAGAAGGTCGCATTTTCTGTTACACAACTTAGTACTGTGTAGTTCATCTACTATTATTAAATTCACCTCTCACATAAAAGCTGCAATTTCCTCAAAATCAAAAGTCACATTTATGTGTAACGTTTTTACTACATGTGAAAATGCTGACAAATATAACAGAGCATGATATCAAGGAGCATAAGCAAGAACACATACCAAATTAATAAAAGCAAGATACAGTGTATTCAATGCTATTTCCAGATGGAAAACCATTCTTTTCTGTACAGTGTGCTCCATGTTTTTTAGACATTTTACAGGGTTCATATAGGTCCTATATTGATTTATACTGAAAAGAAGTTCACTAGTATAATCAAAATGAATGTAAAAACCATGATAGGAAAAATTTAAGTTATGGTAGGGACCTATTTCAGGAAAAGGGAAATGGAATAAAGAGATTTTTAGAAATGTGATGGGCATGAAGATGAATGTAGTTTTTGTTTTTTGTGGCTTTTTTTTTTTTTGACAAGAAGAGGTGTTGATACAGGAGAAAGGTCAGGAAACAAAGCTTTGATGAAAACTTTTTAAAGAGGATAAAAAGCTTTTTGCCTTATGACTAGATCAGAAGAAGATGTTTAAAGCCAAAAGAGGTGGGGAAATTGAAGTCAAAGAAAAGAGTGAAAAAGTTAAGGATTGCAGCAGCAACCTGGGATTTATTTCAGGGGACGTGCTAAGAGTGGAAAGACTAGGGAGGCATTCAGAGTCTGAACTGTATTATATATGGTTATATTCTGTGATTACTAAGAAGCTACAAGATATATTTCTCCCAATATATGTTTGCGTGAAACTCAAATTTTCTCAGAAAAAAAAATATTACAGAATTACTAAAAATGATCAACTTCTATTGAAAAGTTCATTGTGGTCAAAGTAACGTATAATCAACATTGTTAAGCATACACGTAAAGGAGGTAATAATAGTTATATTTTTAAATAAAATCTGTAAATTGAATATAATGAATAAAGAGGCATTTTGTGGTAAATTAAATGTTAGAAGTATTCTTGGCTAGAAATAAATGGATGAAAACAGCACATGACTCACAAGATGTTATTGTCTGATATTAAGGATTTACTTAGGTCATTACTTACACCGCATTTGTAATATTAAAACAATATATAGCCAGAATAATTTCCTTCCTGAACCATCCAGCAACCAATACAAGAATAAACAAAAACAAAAACAAAAACAAAAACAGACCTCTTAGTCCTAATTGTTGTCATTCTTCTCTCTAGTCAATCAGTGTACTATTACAATAGCCAAGACATGGAAACAGCCTAAATGTCCATCAACAGATGACTAGATAAAGACGATGTGGTATATTTATACAATGGAATACTATTCAGCCATAAAAACTGACAACATAACACCATGTGCAGCAATATGGATGTTCCTGGAGAATGTCATTCTAAGTGAAGTAAGACAGAAAGAGAACAAAAAAATACCATATGGGATCACTCATATGTGGAATCTAAAAAAATAAAAAAAAACACAAAACAGAAACAGACTCATAGACATAGAATACAAACTTGTGGAAGCCAAGGGGGTGGGAGGTGGGAAGGGATAGACTGGGATTTCAAAATGTAGAATAGATAAACAAGATTATACTGTATAGCACAGGGAAATATATACAAGGTCTTATGGTAGTTCACAGAGAAAAAAATGTGACAATGAATATATGTATGTTCATGTATAACTGAAAAATTGTGCTCTATACTGGAATTTGACACAACATTGTAAAATGATTATAAATTAATAAAAAATGTTTTTAAAAAAGCCAAAAAATGTACTGTTACTTAACACTTACTCTGTATTCATCAGAAAAAAGAATATTTTAAGAAATGCAGATAATTTTTCTTCGAACATCTTATCATCCTGTTGGTTATAGACTAAAGTTACAGCAGATAGTTTCTAGTGGTTTAGAGGAAGATTTTACCACTGTTGGTAAGATTGGTTTAGGAAGGTGAATGGAAGAATTGGGAATGGAAGTATGGACTGAATTTGTGGATGAGGAAAAAATATGGGAGAAGGAGAAAGTATTTGGACTTCTTAAGTGTTGAGAATGAATAAGGTATTTTGGAAAAATATTATTGATTTGAATGAATGAAAAGTGAGGTTTGTGGGATGAGAAAGCAGGTGAAAGGGGGGTAATTTTAGGCCATATTTGAAATTTCTTGAATTCTAGGTTTTATACTATAATGTCACTGACTGCATTATCACCTTGGCTGTTAGCATTTACTATTACTCCATCTTTAAGTCATTTATACAATAGAACTTATCTCAACTTCAACTTATCTTTATTGCTCAGCAATCCATTCTGTTAAATATTCCATTCTTACCTCTAAATCCCCAAAATTGGACCTCTCTCCAAATCCCCAAATCATCAAATCTTTCTTTACATTTATGCAGCCAAAGTCGCTCTTTCTTCATATTTAGTTATTTGCTCTCATTTTCCTTTAGCTCGGAAACAAACTGAGAGTTTACCACATGTACATGCACACACACTCACACACATAATATCCATGTAGTCGTTACTGAAACTTTTTGTTACTTTGATTAATATTTATCTTTCTACTTGACTTCTAGTATTTGGGTCTCTAACATATAATTCTGCTCTGTCTTGTGTATTTATAGTGAAACTATAATTAATATAAAATAAGGCCATTACCAAATTTTGATTTCAGAATAATTGTGCAATATTAGAGGTTAAGTGTAAATTAAGTCGAATTTTGTTTGCAACCCTGGACAAAATTTGTAATTTCATATACTGGGCCATACCCCTACCTGCAGCCTCTCCACACTACACACACACACACACACACAGAGCCCTGTGCTTGGCATTGCTTACATATTTCAAGGAAAAGCTAAGCTATTCTAAATAAATTTTGTTTGATTTAATAGTGAACTTCAGCAACTTTTATTTGGAAGCAAATATAATCATCATTAAGCAACAGTAACAGAAAGTAATTCAAGACTTATATAATCCATACATATTTCTAATCCTGGCTCTCAGAAATGCATAAACTAACCAATATTAAGGGGAAAAAAAGATTTAAGAAGTACTTCATGTAAGTCAGAAAGAGTAAGGAAAATACAGTGTGCTATCACTTATATGTGGAATCTAAAAAAAAAAAACTGGACACAAATGAACTTATCTACAAAACAGAAACAGACTCACAGACATAGAAAACAAACTTATGGTTACCAGTGGGTAAAGGGTGTAGGAAGGGATAAATTGGGAATTCAAAATTTGCACCTCTTGGGGAGTGATGGAAATGTTAGCTATCTGGATTGTGGTGGTGGTTTGATTGGTGTATACATGTATCAAAATTCATCAAACTGTGTATCTGAATATGTGAAGTTTACCGTACAGGAATCACACCCTAATAAAGGTGTTAAAAAAAAAGAAGTTCATTCCAGGGAAAACTTTGTAAACAAACATATATTAGGGAACAGTGATACATGTTTGAATATAGGAACATATTACTGTGACCTTATTTTTATTCATTTATCTGTTAATATTATTTGTTTCCTAAGCCTAGGCATTCTACAGTTTGTAATACAGAATACCGGCACAAACAAAATTGCTGTAAAGGAAGGTAGTTCAAGGAGCAACACAGTTTGTAAATGCTTTGGGAACATTCACTATCCAAGTACTCTCCACTTTAGTGATATACTAGCCAATGAAACCAAGAGTACATCAATCCATAACTTTAATTAGAATGCAGATGCATGAATATGCATCTGAGAAACACTCGGAGTCTGGAGGAAAATAAACTATCAAGCATTGCAATGAAAAAATAAAGAAGCAGCAAAAAATTAATAAATCTTATGGATAACAAGGGAGGTGACCAAAAACTGCATAGCCTGCATGAAGAGACACAAGAGAGTATGTTGAAAGGGACAGGCCCAGATGAATACAAACACTGAACTCAGAAAGGAATTATTTGTCTATCGTCATCAGGCAATTTTAGTGAGTGAGCTAAACTTGAATATAAGGAAAAGAGATGGGTTGAGAGTTGAAATGACGTTAAGCAGAAACATGAAATGTTATTTGATAGAATAAAAGTAAAAATATGATTAATAAAATGATATTACATTTAAGCCATTCTTCAACTCACTTGAAGATGAAAAGACATGCTTAATTGCAGATGGATGGCGTTTATATGACTTCTATTGGCCAGACAGGCAAAAGGACCTGTTTCTAAGGCACAGAACAGTTCTTAAGCCACTGTGCAATACTTCTTATTTCAAAATACTTTTTATATAAAAAAAAAACTTCTTATGTAAAAGTAAAAAAATTGGCTATAAAGCCTGAGCAATGGTCCATCAGTTATATAGGTGTATGAACACAAGAGACAGAAGACTGTAAGTATTAATTTTAAATAAAAAACCTATCACAACGGCTTGAAGTGGTTCAATAAATAAATATCTAAAATAATACCTTTTACCAAGAATTAAAGCCCAAAGAACTTGGACTCATTTCAGCCAAAGAAAAGTGCTTGAGATAGATTACCTACAATTAGAAATCAACATTTTTGTTCCTTGATTTTATCATATATTCATATTAAGCCTATTTTTTCTTTATACATGAAAGATTTTCGTGTGTATGTATTTTAGTATTGTCAGTATTCATTTTATTTTATCTAATCCTGACGTTTTTACATGTTACTAAAATTTTTATTTTATCAATTCTGTTCTAAGAATTTAAGATAAAACTGGTATGTGCTTAACAATGCTCTGTAACTGTCTATATTGTGAAGGATTTTGCTTTGTTTATTGATATTTAAAATAATAAGGATGCCTTTTCCTAATCTAGTTATATTATTTCAGAGTCAGTAAAATAAGAGAATATCATTAACATACTAAAAATCATATTGGTAATGGACTTGTAAAATAAATCACCAAATTTGATTTAGTTATCCTCAGAGGAAAATCCATAGCTTTAAATGTTAACACTAATAAAGACAACTAGAAAATACATTAAATACACAATTCAATATGCTTGTAAAAGAATGAAATGATGAATGACATAAGTAAAAGAAAAATGCACACAATAAAAAATAGTATAACTCATAAAAAGTTACTTACTTAAAAAATAAATATTTATACAATGAAAGCTATGAAGGTTGTGAGGGGAAATTTACAGACACAAAATAGAGGAGTCTAAATGCAAAATGGTCATAGAAACAAAGGGAATTAAAAGATCATGTGAGATGTTGAAAAATGGTTATGTAAATAAATGTATTAATTTGAAATAATCTAAAAAGTAAATAAAACAATCAGGTAAAATGATCAATTTTCTTAGAAAATACGTATCTCTAGTAGAAACACAACAGCTAAACCAACACATTTACATTGTGATAATTATTGTCTGATTCCAGTTTTTTATGTGTGACTGCTGACAGCTCTTAAGTATCATACCCCCTCCCGCCTCCATTTTCCCCTTCTGTTCTACATCTGGGTATTAGGATAAGAAAGCTTGGGGGTTCCCTCTGCATGTCAGATGGTTCAAACTACGCAAGCCCCTGCCTGCATGAAAGAGAACCTTCATCCAGTTCCACCTCCTAATCACAGTGAAAACTCAATACAGTCTTCTCTCTTTTTTCTCTCTCAAATCACATTTAGACTTCTTAGTGAGTCACTGCTCTCTCCAGAAAATCTCATTACATTAGTAATAAACCAGTAATAACCTTTTTATACCATTTTAGTGTGTTTGGGATCCTAAGTCTGGACTTCTGAACCATACTTTGGGTGGGAGGTTAATCTAATTTCTGTAGGTGACTACAACATACACACATGCACACATACACACACAATACCTACAAGCATTTGAATGGTATATATCATATAGAATCCAAAATTAGAATCTTTCAAAATGGAGAGACAGCAAGGAATTATTGTTAACATCAGTAACAAAAATGTATGCTTACAATTGCCACCACTATTAGTCGTTGGCTAGAGGTATCCACCAGTTCATTTAGTAAAGAATAATTTATAAATTCTTAAATAATTTTTATTATATTCTATGAGTGGGAAAAATATTAACTGTGACAAATTTAAGAAGCAATTAAGAAAAATACATATATTAAACAGAAAACTGTATATAAAACGCTTGGATTCATACTAGTAAGTACAAGGTAAAAAAAAAAAAAAACTGACAAAGCAGAAAGAGACAGTTACACGTCACATCGTTTAGGAGAAGTCATAAACTACTCCTAAAACTTCAGAAGGTTCAAAATCTGAAAAACAACAAAAAAAAGTGAACTACTGTGGACTGAATATTTGTGTCCCCTCAAAATTTATATATTGAAGCTAAATCCCCAATGTTACCATTCAGTTTTACAAGGCAGGGATTAAATGGAGAAGTCCATAATTAAGATAAAAATCTGGAGGTTATTGTCCTATGGAGAGTTTTTAAATTCATAAGACTGGATGTAATCATAAAGGGATTTGTATAAAAGAAGTCCAATTATTGAGCTTTGGGAAGTAATGAGAAGCAAGCAAAGCTAACTATGAAGGCTAATAAACTAAGAAGGGAACCCAATGTTGACTACAATGTCCTGACCATCAGGTGGAGTATCATCAAAAAGAGGAAGGATGAACTACATCATTTGGTACCACAACAGCAAGACTGAGGAAGACTTTGAATTGATAATTGTATCTAGTAATGTGAGTTTATCGATGGTCTTAACAGATTATATTCTAATGGACTAGAAATCATAAAATTGATTAGACAAAAATAATAGTATAATTGAGCCTTGAACAACAGGGGATTTAATTTGAGTATAATTTATAATCACCCTCCATGTTGGCAGTTTCTCTGCATCTGAGAATTCAACAAACCACAAACAATGTAGTACTGTAATATTTACTATTGAAAAATATCAGTGTATAAGTGGACCTGTGCAGTTCAAACCCATGTTGTTCAAGGGTCAACTGTGTTGGAGAAGTTACATTTCAATAAGTTTTACTGATATTGGGAACTTAATGGAATGACAAAGGGAGAAGGCATAAAATGTAAGAGTCACTTTTTTTTTTAAAATGGTAGATATTGTGCATATGTTGAGCCATCCTTGTATTCTAGGGATAAATACCACTGGATCATGGTGTATGATCCATGTAATATGTTGCTGAATTCTGTTTATTGACATTTGGTTGAGGATTTTTACATCTATATTCATCAGAGATATTTGTCTATAATTTTATTTTCTTGTAGTGTTCTTTTATGGCCTTGATATCAGGGTGATACTGACCTTGCTAACAACAAAATGATTGAAAAGAAAATAAAGAAAGCCATCCCAATCACAACAGCAGCAAACAATAAAATTCTAAGAAATAAATCTAACTAACAATGTGAAAGATCTGTACAATGAAAACTACAGACTTTGATTAAAAAAAAATTGAAGAAGATATTAACAAATGGAGATATATCCCATGTTCATGGATGCGAAGAATTAGTATCATTAAAATATCCACATACCCACAGCATTCTATAGAGTTACTGCATCCCCATTAAAATCCAATGGCATTTTTCACAGGAATTAAAAAAAAACTGTTATAAAATTTGTATGGAACCACAAAAGACCCCAAATAGTCAAAGTATTTCTGAGAAAGAAGAATATAGCCAAAGGTATCACACTTTTTGAATTCAAATCATACTATAAAAATATAGTAATTAACACAGTATGATACTGGTATAATACTATAGAAAAATGGAACACAATAGAGAGCCAGGAAATAAACCCTTGCATATAAATTCGACTGATATTTGACTAGTGAGCCAAGAATACTCAATGGGAAAATGATAGTCTCTTCAATAAATGGTGATAGGAAAATTGGACAACTATATGCAGGAAAATGAAATTGGACCCCTATCTTACACCCCTCACAAAAGTCAACTCAAAATACATTAAAGTCTTAAACATAAAAACTGAAATAATCCTAGGGAAAAAAATAAGGGAAAAGCTTCTGGACATTGGTCTTAGCAATGATTTTTTTTTTTTTTGACATCAAAAGCACAAGTAACAAAAGCAAAAATAAGCAAGTGGAACTACATCAAACCTAAAAGTCTTTGAACAGCAGAGGAAACCATCAGCAAAATAAAAAAAACAACCTATGGAATGCGAGAAAATATTTACAAATCAAATATCAGACAAGGGGTTAATATCTAAAATATACAAAGAATTTATAGAACTCAGTGACAACAAGAGCAAAAAGTACAATCCAATTAAAAAGTGGGCAGAGAATCTTAGTTCACTTAGTTTTCTGTTATTTTGTTGGACAAGATCATGAAAGTTTTTCACAACTTAATCATGTCATTTGTATTGGTCTCTTTGCTTTGAAATTTACATTTACATTTACATAAATGGTTATATTCCATTTCTCTTAAGGACCCTTGTTATTCACTCTGCAAAAATATTGGCAAACAACACTTTAATGAAATCACAGAAGTCTGCATTTTGTTTCTTGGCCTTAAGTGCACTTTGGACCTACTTGCCTTCTAAGAAGAAATTATTAGGT
This sequence comes from Camelus ferus, assembly GCF_009834535.1. Lineage (NCBI taxonomy): Eukaryota > Metazoa > Chordata > Mammalia > Artiodactyla > Camelidae > Camelus > Camelus ferus. The sequence goes on from NC_045720.1 coordinate 20,133,761, forward strand.
AATTAATTCTATTTTTTACAGAATTCTCAACCAAATTACTTTCACTTGCTTAATTACTTAAAAGACTCCTCACTGCCTACAAAATATGACCCACATTACTCAAAATTATTTAATATTTTTTAAAATATGACAAAAACTACTTTTATAGCTGTATATATTGCTTCTGTTTCCAGCACAATCATCATACACCATAATCATTCTACATCACTTATAGTTCTGTATTTACATCATATCCTGTTGTAGTTCTATGACACTGATCATGTGATTATTACTTCCTGAAATTTACTTTTCCTCTTCTCCATCTAAACGTACTGTATTTACTAATTGTGGAAAGATTTCCTCAAAGACTGCAATAATGCCTTTTCTACATCATTATTTCTTGCTCTTCCCACATAGAATCATTTAAATAGATCATTTATTTTGTTGCATTTTCAGACAGTTTTTCCAGGCTGCCTCTCAAAAGTTTTAAGTAAAATGGAAGGCTACTGTTATTGCAGAGAGGAAAAAAGAATAAAGAAAAAAAAATAATTACAATGTGTTTCTATTTATTTGTTTATTTATTTGTATTAAGTTGATTTACAATATTGTACTAGTTTCATGTGTACAACATAGTACATTCGGAGGCAAGAAAAATACAATAAAGAAAATTAAATATATCAGTATTTCCAAGACTATGAAGTTGCTCAACTGCTCTTATCATATCAGATTTTGAAACTCATAAAGTCCCATAGGATATGGGTAGCTTTGATCATGTAATTGCATTAAAAGTGTTGCTCTTCAAAATCAAAGAGTCACATTTTAAGATAAAATATTTACTTTCTAAAATAGTCTAACATGTAAGATACATTTTTAGGTTCTTATGGATGTAAAGACAACTTTTAAATGCACATTTTAACAATGTTAATGTCATGTCATAAATCATATTATGAGCTTTAGTTTTTGTCATTCATGCAGCCAAATTTTATTCAATGAACCGAAGAAATATTTTGGCCTTCTATTTATATGCTATATGTGTTAAAGAAGAGCATGTGGAAAATATAGTCAATGGGCTCTACAGTTACTCATTACCTTCTCACTCACCTTAATGTCACTGAGTATATAAAATTTACTGGATCAACTTTTGTCTGAAAGGGACCCATAAGAATCAGTGAATACCTTTCTCATTAAACAAATGTGCTAAACTGATTCATAAGTAATAAACGTAAACTTCAAAATCTATCTTTCTAGTATTGATGACTTCCTATTCATCCATCTAAAATTCTAAACATACTTTTATGTCAAAACTAAGTGTTAATTGATTGTCTGGGCATGACTGTGCTGCTGTGGATATCAGAATTCAGTAGCTGTCTATGCAAAGCAAATTTATAACAGCCTCTTTAATTCAAGATATTGGCATCATAGAGGAAGAAACAAATGTGTACAAACATTTCACACATAATAAAGCCAGTGCTATCACTGAGTGAAAAACAGAAAAACATAGAGAAAGAAGGTCCTTATTTATATAGGAGGAATCTAGAAAATACTTAATGGAGATAATGGTATTAAGCTTAGCCCTTGAGGTCTGGTTAATATTTCAATAGGTAGAAGCAGAGTATTGATTGAGGAATTCTTCACAAGGGGAACAGAAAAAGCAAAAGCAGAGAGGGAGGTCAAGTGAATGTTATCCTTTGCATATGATGAGCTGTCTGGTACATAAATGTGAACTTACAGGTGTTCTTAAGAGCAGTATTTCCTTGCATGGTATAAATTATTCAGAAATTTCTTTAAAATGTCTGTTTTTTTAAGTTACAAATTAAGAGAGTTCTCCCTTATGCCTTAGCAATTACCTATAAATCATATTAATCTATTATTCTAGCACATTTTATCTGACTCTTAAAGAAACCATACAACCTAGTTAATCAATTTTCACTATTCCATTTAAATTGAATTTATAAATATAATATTTTAAAATTTGTATATCCTTCACTTGTCTGACTATTGATATCTTCCCACCTACTCAAGGGTTAGATTTATAAACATAGTGGTCCTTGATAGTCTTAAATATGGTGAAAATATCAAATGCTGAGGTTTGAACTTATGTTAATAGCTCTTATTTATTTGTTTAATTAAACTTTTACTTGGGATAACAAGTATGTTAGCCAATGGTGAAACTCCTTAAAGATTAGAAATACACATAAAACCCCCCAAAAACATAGGTTATTTTCTTAATATTTTGTTTTGAAAGAGCTGATCTTTATATTTAATTCTAAATATTATTAGCTTTAGGAGGGACTTGCCCTCTTTGAAGTTGTTCACCCAAACATTTAACTAATAATGTCACAGCTAGCTGAACTTTCATAGTAACCAGAGAAAGCCACTTGTCCCCACTCTACAGTCTCACCCAAACCAAACATAGATTTTTGGCCATTAGTGGTGATACATTGTGATCTCCATTTACTTCCATTCCCTATAAAGGGAATTCTGTAACTTACAGAAGTTGCTCATAAAGCTCATATTCTTAGGTACATATTATATAATTATTTAAGTCTTCTCTAATGAAGAAATTCTGAAAACCCTCTTTAGATATTTAAATGACTTGATGTCTAAAACTAAAATTTCTTTGTTTTTTCATATCTATCTGTGTATAGTTCATAATTTCTAACATCACAATGTCTAATAAATGCATTGTGACTTATTTAGTGTAACACATCTTGAGAAAAGATGACAATCACATTGTGAGCCCTTAATAAACTGGTAGAAATAAGACTAGTGGAGTACAGGCAATTTTTCTAGGAACTCTGACAATCAATGGGAAGGGGGATTATATCATGGTAATTATATCATAAGGATAACAGATTAAATAAAATATATATTCAGGTTTTCAAATATTCATGAATGTATATTGGTAATCGTGGCTAATACTGAATAGAGGAACATGAAAATAAATGCATAATTTGTGACAAAAATAAAAGAATAAAGAATGATAATTGACCATTAGCAGAGTGAGGTTTGGACAAGAATGACTTCATGACATAGTAGGTATGTGATACACCTAGGGCAAAAATATAAGTAGGACAACTAGTTCTGAGGAAATAAAAGGAAAACGTAGGCATATGTAATGAACAGTAAGTGATAAAACATGGGAGAAATATTGGGAAGCCAATATTTGGAAATTTCTCTGGGTTTCCATACCAATACTTATGTTATTCACTGCTCTCCTCCTTTGTTGTAAAAAGCCTATATTTTATTCAATGTCTATCATAAGTTTTTTGCCTTGTTTTCTAATGTATTCACGAAGTTTAATACTTTCTCTATAGAAATATAGGCATTTCCTTTCTTTCCTTTCCAATCTTTTAACTTTACCAAAGTACTATGAATATGACTGGTGCTTTATATACATATTGTTATAATGTTCATTACACAGAAATAGGAACCAATTTTCTACTAATCTCAAATTTCCTTAAATAATGGCATTTTTCTCCATTAAAGTATTATTTACATTAAGAATAATTCATAGCTAAAACATTAAATGCATTCTTAAAAGGATTATAGGAATCTTTCAAAATTAAAGAGACTTGAACACATCTAAGGAATTTGTCATTCTACACCAAGATAATTATTTTAATATTTTTGAGCTTTATATGAAAATTAAAGTGTAATCGGGGGAGAAGTTAGAATTTAATAAGATTTATTTCAGTGATTTAGATCTACTAATATTTTATGCTGTTGATGAACAGAAATTAGCTTGACTAAACTGAATATCCTGAAAAAAATTGTTTGAACATTTAGTTCCTTTCCACATTAGCAGATGACAATTAGTGACACTGGTTAAGGTTTCAAAAAATGAAAGTAATGTTAAATATGTATGAAGAATTTGATCTATTCTACAAAATCTTGTACAAGAATTTTTGAGCTAATTGTAAAAATTCATGGGATGATTCAGTTAGAGTAATTACATATGTCAAATAGATCTGCAATATTCCAGGCATATGATCATTTAAAGTTACTTTCATTTTGATAAATTGGAACTTAATACAGCCATAACTCAGTGATAATGAGGCTTCAGTTTTAGGCTTTTAGCAAATATCACAATAAAGCAAGTCACATGAATTGTTTTGGTTTCTCAGTGCTTATTAAAGTTATGTTTACATTATACCATAGTCTATTAAGTATGCAATTAGATTATATCTAAAAAATAGAGTACATACATTAATTATAAATATTTTATTGTTAAAATTGCTGACCATCATTTGAGCTTTCAGCAATCCTAATCTTCTTGCTGGTAGAGGGTCTTGCATTGATGTTGAAGGCTGCTGACTGGTCATGGTGGTTGCTGAAGTTTGGAGTATGTGTCACAATTTTTAAAGATTAGATAATAAAGTTTGTAGCACTGAGTGATGCTTCTTGTTCTCTTGAAATTTCCAACACATCTTCAGATACATCCTCCACTCAAGACTTGGACCTCCTCAAAGTCATCTTGTGAAGGTTGGAATCAACTTCTTCCAAACTCCTGTTAATGTTGATATTTTGACCTCTTCCTATGAATCACAAATATTCTTAATGACATCTTGAATGGTGAATTATTTTCAGAAGATTTTCAATTTACTTTGCCTTGATCCATCAGATGAATCACTATTGATGGCAGCAATTGCCTTACAATATATATTTCCTAAAGAGTAACACTTGAAAGTCAGAATGTCTCCTTGATCCACCGGTTACATAATGGATGTTGTGTTAGCAGATATAAGAACATTTATTTCTTTGTACATATCCACAGAGCTCCTGGGTGACCAGGTACATTGTCAATGAACAGCAATATTTTGACAGGAATCTTATTGTCTGAGCAGTTCTCAAAAACGGGCTTAAGATACTCCATACACAATGTTGTTAACAGGTGTGCTGTCATCCAGTCTTTGTTGTTTCAATTATAGAGCACAGCAGAGCAGATTTAGCATAATTCTGAAGGATCCTAGAATTTCTAGAATGGTTAATGAGTGCTGGCTCCAACTTAAGGTCACCAACTGCATTATCCTCTAGCAAGAGAGTCAGCCTGTCCATTGAAGCTTTGAAACCAAGCACTGGCTTCTCTGTAGCTATATGGCATCTTCTTACAACACAAGGCTGTTAATCCACAGTGTAAATCTGTTGTTTAGCCATATTCATTAATTATCTTTATTATAGCACCTGGTTAATTTGCTGCAGCTTCTACACCAGCATTAGCTGCTTCACCTTGCACTTTTATATTATGGAGAAGGCTTCTTTCCTTAAACCTCATGAAGTAATTTCTGTTATTTCAAATTTTTCTTCTGAAGCTTCCTAAACTCTCTGAGCCTTTGCTAACTAAAATTGGCACTTGCCACCTGCCTCTACAAGAATTGGATCATGTTGGCACTTGCCATTTAACTTTGCTTGGATTAAATCATGAGCCGCTGCAGCCACTGACCTCCAACACACCCTGAAAGGAGTTCAGGATGAAGACCAGGAACGATGCCCTCTGTGCCCTGGGAAAACTGGCTGAACAGGCCTTCAGATAGTTAGATATTTTTAGAAGATTTTATGACCCCAATTCTTGCATCTCCTCATATCTGGAAAACTACTAAAATAATTACCGGTGACATCTGCTCCACATGACTAGCAGCATACCTCTGCCAGATGTGTGCTTGACTGCACGTGCCCCTTCACTGAAATCATATATAATACTGAGTTTCCTCTGCCTCTTCGGAACAGTTTCTCAGAGCTTTCTGGGATGCTGTTTCCTGGGCTATAGTCCTCATTTTGCCCCAAGTAAAGCTTAATCCACAATTCTCATGTTGTGTGATTTTATTTCAGTTGACACCTTCATAGAATTGAAGAGAATTAGGGCCTCATTCTGGATTAATTTTTGGCCTAAGGGAATATTGTGGCTGGTTGTTTTCAGACCACTGAAATTTTCTCCATATTAGCATAAGTGTATTTTGTTTTCTTATTATCTATTTGTTCACTGGAGGAGCACTCTGAATTTCCTTCAAGAGCTTTTCTTTGCATTCACAGCTTGGCTGTTTAGCACAAGAGGCCTAGCTTTAGACTTACATCAGCTTTTGACATGCCTTTCTAAGCTTAATCATTTATAGCTTTTGATTTAAAGTGAGAGACATGTGACTCTTCTTTTCACTTGAACCCTTAGAGGCCATTATAGGGTTATTAATTGGTTTAATTGTAATATTGGCGTGTTGTAGGGAATAGGGAGGCCCGAGGTGGGGGAGAGAGTAGGGAAAATGGTCAGTTGGTGGAGCAACCAGAACACACACAACATTTATACGTTAAGTTTGCCGTCTTACATTGGCGTGGTTTGTAGCACCCCAGAACAATTGCAATAGTAACATCCAAAATCACTGATCACAGATCACCATGACAAATACAATAATAATGAAAACATTTGAAAAACTGTGAGAATTGCCAAAATGTGAAGAGACAGGAAGTGAGCAAATGAAGTTGGACAAATGGCACCAACAGACTTGCTCAACACAGGGTTGCCCCAAACCTTCAATTTGTAAAAAGCACAATATCTGTGAAGTGCAATAAAGCAAAGCTCAATAAAATGAAGTATGCCTGCAGAATATAAGTGAACTACATTAAGTGATAAAAATCCAATTGATCACATATAAATGTATCATATAAGTTAAATCAAACTAATGAATAAAAGGTGATGTGAAGGAAATGTAAATAAATAAATTATGCATAGAGTCTGCATGAGGCTGTTGTAAAGGAAATACATTTATTCAAAATGACATTTGTAAGCTACATGAGTTAAATGAGGGAAATGAAATACAGGAATTGTTCCAAAAATGCTAGGTGCAAATCTCTATGGAGGATGTGAAAGTTATATTCATGTCTCTGTGTTATTCTTTCCCTTTCTCTCCATAATGTGTTCTGAAATATGTCACTGTTTTACCAAGAATTGCATTTTGCTCAATTTTTACTCATCAAAGAAGAAACATTTGTGAATTTGCAGTAATACTGTTTCTAATTTCAAACAGTTCTTTATTTCTTAAATTTTTAAGCCACTAATCAGTGAAGATTTCATTTTCTTCAGGTATATAGGAAAAGCTTTTATAGGTTTTATAATGTTACTGGCAATCCTTTCAATGTGGTAATGTAAAGCTAAATGTATCCCTTTTCAGCTATTGAAAACATTAATATAATTTCCTGTTAATGTTAACAGGTGGGGAGAAGAATTAGCATATTTGCTAATTATACTCTGTATGCAATTTTATTGTCAAGCACCATGTCTTTATCCTTTAAATTTTCAATGAGAAACTTACACTCCTCCAGTAACATTTTCGGCTGCAGAAGCGTGTTTGAAATTCCATATATATCTGAATTTCTGAATCTTCCCTTTCATGGTACGTATGAAGACTAATTAATATATTCTTATGCTTCTACTCATATGAAAGGCATGTGATAGGTTAGCTTCCTTTATGTTTAGGCATTGTTAATAACAGTGCATTCTTTGCTACAAACCTAGAATTATTAATCTCTTGTTTACCGGTAGCTTCATTTCCCATCAGTCTGAATTACACATGCTGATAACTGTAACTGAGAGGAGCTTCCTCAGATTATCTCTACATATCAGTTAGCAACAGCTTACTTTCAGCTCAAAATGGTCACACATGGGGTCGGCAACATAATCAGCAGGGTCTAATGCTAAGTGAAAACATGAGGTCCTTTGTTCATAAATTATTATTATTAATGCCCAAATCAATTGAGCCCTCGCTCTTTAAACTGAGATTCTCCTCGACCAAACTTTACTCAGGCTCCTCAAGTCTAGCCCTTGTTCTTGCTGGGACCACATAGTCCAGTTGCATTGTGCTCCTGCAGGTCAGTTGAGCACGAATCTCCACCCTTAGTATCTGGGAGTGTCTAACCCTCACAGACCTCTAATAATTAACATTTACCAATATCTTTTTAAAAAATTAATATCTATATATATATCTGATTAAGAATAGTCACTTTCATTACTAACAAAGTAACATTTCAATTTTTAGGATTTTCATATCGATACAATCCCAATGTAGAGTAAAATTTTTCAGAACACATGTGCCAAGTTTAGGTGAAGAAAACATGATTATTTTATTATTAGAGAAATAGGAAATTTTCAATCACTCAAAATTCACTATGCCCTGAGTCTTTTACTTATATTAGCCCTGTAATATTTCTTTTCTTATTTTATTATTGGGAAAAATTAAGTTAAGAAATGTTGACTAACCTAGCCAGTATTATATGGTTAATAAATAATAGAACTAGGATTCAAATCAGGTATAAATAACACCAAAATCTATGCTAGGTTATGTGTTTTTTGTGTCACTTTGTTTGCTTGTTGTTTTTACCTACCATGAGGTTTCTTTGAAGGGATGTGGGGATAATTATACAAATAATAATTAAAGAATTATAAGCCTTAAGATAATTCCCATGGTGGCTACATAAGATGCCCATTTTAAATAATTATTTAGAAGCAATGTATATATGGTTGATTATCAGGCTCAAAACATATACCAGTATCTTAATAACTCACCATGGGTCTTTATGTCTTCTTGGGATTGCATTAAAGGAGTTCTATTTTTTAATAATTTTATCTGCTTTATTTTCTTTTCATCAATAAATATCTCCTAGTGTGTAGGCATTGTGAACCTATTATATTTTTTTTCTTGCCATAAAAATGTTCATTATGGAGATCCATACTTGCTGAATAACATGAAATGCATTACAGTCTTAAGCAAATATTCCATAACTGATAAAATAGTTATTTGACTAAATTATTCACAGTAAATTGAATACATGAGATCTCAAATAGTACCCTAATTCTGCTTTCTCATGTTACCCAAACTAAATGAATGAAAAGCAAAATAAATTTTTGATTTAAGGAAATTTGTATATCTGATCATCAGATCAAATGAGAAGTAAGTCAATCATAACTAGTAAACTGAAGAAAAAAAAAAGTGGAATCTGGAAATAAGACAGAGCCAAAATCCAGGTTCAAATTATAAATGAAGTTCAGTTTTGTTTAAAAACAATTATTCACTAATGACATAGTTAACCTATGTAATAAGCTATTGATTCATTGATACTTTATAAGGTAAGAATTCAAGATCATAAAATCAGTCATTTATAATTTCAAATATCTAAACTGTTGAGTATTGAAATGGTTGGCTCATTGATCATGTAATTTTGAAATCTTGCATAGGTAATCATTTAGAAAAATGTGTTGGGTGTGTATTCTATTTTAAAGTACTTTTAAGCAATGAGATTAAGAGGATGAAGTGATAGGACACTTTAAGAACAGGATGGAAATGGGCACAGCTAAGGCTGTGTCATGTAAAGTCCAATAGAGTGTCCATGTTGAATTAGACTGAGGAAGATGTGCAAGCAAGGGCTATACCACAAAGTGTTTCATGTATTATATTATGTTGTCAAGCTTCGTCTCGTGGTGCAAAAATGATTTTAGGAGATAGCTCACCGAAAAGAATATGTTTCATTTGTATTTGTGAGAATTTATATTAAGTTGCTGATGATCCAAAATAAGCTTCCCTTCTTAAATTAATGGTCATAAGGCAAGCAGTCACAATTGTAAGCTGGTTCTGCCACCCATAAAACATGATTTCAAAGGTGGTTCCCATCCAACTGAAAGGTGAGAAAAAACACTCCTGGGACAGTGGCTTTGTACAAAACACCTATGATCACAATCTGCTGACCAAACTGAATCATGTGTGAATGAATTCACATGGACAGCTCGGAAATGTATAACTATGCCATTACATGCTCCTAAAAGTTTAGTGTTCTAATGCTAGAAGCACAAAGGAAGAAATAGATACTTGGGAAAAATTAAAAATCTTTGCCATAAGATCCCACTAATAATCCCAATTTGTCAAACTGAACAGAAAATGTGCCCTGGTCAAATGCTTGATGCACCTCCACAGAACACTAGGAGCACCCAAAAGTACAAGTGTAGATCATTCAACCAAGATAAACCACACAAATGGATTTACATTTCAGAATAATCAGTCCAGCAAAGAGGTTCTCAGCCTACAAGTACTGCTGGTATTTTGAGCTGGATAATCCTTTGTTGTAAGGAGATGTCCTGTGCACTACAGGATAATTAGCAGCACCCTGGGTCTTTGCCTACTAGGTGGCAGGAGCACTCCCTCCCCCCACATTAGCTGTAACAACAAAATGACTCTGCTAGACATTGCCAAACATACACAGTAGGGAGACACAAACTCATCCTCAGTTGAAATTCACTCCTCTAACAGAAAAGAACAGGGTGAACTGACCACTGAGGGTGCTAAAACTGCTGGGATTATGTTTTAATAGTCAAGGCAAGACTAGATGAGGCCTATTATGTCAGTGTAATGTAAAAGGAAGATTCAAGAGATAAGGAATATAAAATGATGTCAGTAGAAAAAAAACTTGTGTGTTTTTTTTTTACCAGGGGGCAAAGAGGTAAGGAGGATAAATTGGGAGCTTGGGATTTGCACATACTAATCATTATATATAAAGCAGATATACAACAAGGTCCTACTGTATAGCACAGGGAACTATATTCAATACCTTGTAACAGCCTATAATAAAAAAATAATATGAAAAGGAATATATATATGTGTACAACTGAATCACTATTCTGTAAACCAGAAATTAACATAACGTTGTAAATTGACTATACTTCGATTTAAAAAGAAAAGATGTTAGATTGAATACTGAGAACGAAGGTTAGAATGATTAATGTAAGATTAATTTATTTTCAGTAAGTCATATCAACAAATGTGTATGGAATAATCACTGTATTCTAGGTACAGTTTGCAGTATCAGGTTCATTTTACATCCAGTTGCATTAGCCAATATAGAAAGTTTATCAAAAAAAACCCAGCTTATTAACTTCATTATTAGTACATTTTAAATGAGGCTTCATGAGGATGCCAATCTAGCCACTCTTTTACAACTTTTAACACCCTTATAGATCAAACATAGTGCGTTGATGAACAATATAATACCTGTTCCATTTAACATCCTATATTCTAATAGGAGCTGCAAACAACTAAATAGGAAAGAATTTCGCAAGTGTATGACAGAAGCATGAAGTGCCATGGACTCACATGAGAAGGACAAAATACAATCCTATGACTGAAAAATAGTTTAGTAAAGGAAGCAGTATTCATACTGTATCATAAAAGATGCCTAGACATTAAGCATTCAAAGGGCCAGGGAAACTAAAGGATAGCAAATGCCTAGGTTAGAACTGCACTTGCAGTCTGAGGACAAAAAGCAGCAGCGACATGTGAAAATGGTTCTTGTGGAGAACTGTTAAGTCGTTCAGTGTGACTGGATTATGCATTTTAAGGGAGTAAAGACATGTAAAGAAATAAAGTATTAAGAGAGATCTCTTGAGAACGCAAATTCTACATTAGGAAATGTAGACTTTATCAACAGGACAATGGAAAGTTATTGACAGCTTTTAAGTAGGGGAGTTATGTGATCAAATATGCATTTAAAAAACTGTACCGGGATTTCCAGGTATAAAATAATTTCGAACAAAAGGAGGGATAAAAACAAGAAAAAGTATATGGTATTACAATCTATGCTTATAGCTAAGGGATAATCATTGGTGACAGAGAGAAATGGATAGAATTAATATATATTAAAGAGGCTTATAAGCTATATATATGCGTGTGTGTATATATATATTTAAATTAAATTTGGGTGGAGATAGGGAGGAAAGACTCAAAGGTGACTTCCAACTTGATCTGGGTGGTATCACTGAATGTGTGAACCCAAAGTCTAAGGGGAAGTAAATCAATGGAAAGAGATGATCAGTTCAGCTTTGGAAAATTGGAGCATGATGTGACTGCTTTAAGTGTTTAGGCATAGAAGAACAAGGATTGGTTGGATACACAATTTAAACTTGAGAGGGATAAGCCACAGAGCTATATAGATTTAGCTATAGATACGACTAGTGACACCCAGACAGAGTGGGCTGTTAAAAAAGGAAAAAAAAAAAAAACTAGTGAAGTGTATCTCAAATGATTTAAGGGAAGATAAGAAAAGAATAACCCTTAAAGGGGAAGCTAGGAGACTAAGAAGCTAGAAGACTAAGAAGCTAGAAGAGAACCAGATAACTTTTGTTGCTACATTATTAAAAAAATATTACAATGAAACAAATGGTAAATCTTGCCAAATACTACAGAGATTTTAAATATGGTAAAGACTGAAAAAGTCAATGGAAATCATGGAGTGCGAACATTAATTTATATTTTGGGATCCAAAGTAGATAACAGTTGATTAAAGAGTGAAAATAAGATAAAGAAGTAAATGGAGGGCGTGAGAGAGAGAGGACTTGAGATTTTTCATATCAGAACACACATAAGACAGCTTGCACCCAAGACAAAAGAGACCATTTCCATTATGAGAATTGAGGGAGGGATGAATGCCCAAGCTAAGGTTAAAGTGGCTTTTTAATGACCTTAGTTTAATGCAGTTATACTAAAGATACACATTTTTCCCCTCCAAAACATTCCACAGATACAAAGGAAAAGGTGTGACAAGTCCAGGAGGAATTTTATATATATTTTTTCAATAAAGTGAAATTATGAATGATGAAGCTAGAAGAGTTTCAAAAAAGAAACTGGAGGGATTAGAAAGTAAGTACATTTGAAGCTTACGTTTGTGGTTAAAAAGAGAGGGTGACAGTAAGGTTTAATTCAAGTTCCTTCTGGATCTCAGAAATAACAGAATAAACTAGATTGAAGCTGTCTTCTTTTCTGCTTCAGATCAAGACCTTTTTTTCCCTTAATTACAAGCATAGATGTAGAAAGTGAGGCAGTTTCAGAGGTTTTGAGAAATTACAGGTAAATGGGCCATTTAACTCATAATTAACTCACGAGAAAAAAGAATTGAATGCGCGTGCTGTAGAATGAACTGCCTTGCAGACCGTGTAAATCCAAAATCATTCCGAAGTTTATTTTTCTTTCATCTGAATATTTCAGGCCAGCATAGTTGAGAAAAGATTCATATCTTTTCTCACTATATATTCTTGCCCATTAATATGCCTTTACATCTTTATGTATTAAATGAAAAATAACTTTTAGTTATGAAAAAAAATTCTGCCAACTACACAAAATGCCGTACTTAGGGTCATTCTACACAGGACATACCACAATGGATCTCTGAAGAGTCCTTCTTACATTTCTGTGCGCTTTATAAAAATCACAAGTATCCTGGTACCATATGAGTCTGACGTCTAGGATGACCAGTTATAGATGCACATGAAACTAACAACTCTCAGTAAGTCTTCTGACATACAGTTCCGACAATGGATTTAGGTAAATAAGAAAGGGAAACTCTTCTCTAACACTTAACAGTATAAAAAAGAAATTATGAAGCTTCTGGTTTGATTATTTGTGTTCAAATCCTTGTTTGTTGACGTGTTCTCTAATTTGCACGATTCCTACATATCGTTTCTACTGTTAGCTGGTAGCTATGGTAACTGTCATCTACAGCTGAATGAAATGATTAAATTGCTTACTGATTGCAAATACAGTTTGAATAGAACACCCATAAGTGGAAGGATGATGAAGACTGAATTCTCTGCAGCTGAGAAAATTTAGGTATGGCTGGAAGGCTGAGTAAAAGCAATAGGACTTCCTAAAAGACAGAGGTCAGGCTGTGTCCCTACTCTTATCTCAGACACCTTGCTGGGTACTTGGGATTTAGTGGTTGTGCACAAATTCAATTTAGATAAAAGAAATGAAAAATACATTTATTTATGATGTATTTTGTAATGGAAATGATGGCCATATTTTATGTTCTTACAATGTCCAACTGTGTACTTTCAGTTTCAGCTTTGACATTTAAAGAGTTTGGGCAGGGGGTCAAAAATGCTGCCTTTAAAACAAGATAAAGCTAGAAAAACTAAAATCAATGAATTTTCTTTGGCCAACTAGAGAAATGAATTTGCATGGAAAATTGTCAGCCCGAAATCTAGAGACACAGATGAATCCAGAGTCCCAGCTGAAATCCGCTTACTGGGAAGAGATGTGACCATAGCCCTAAACTGGTAGGAAGACCAAAATGTCCAAAGTGTCACAGCCAAGAGGAGTCTAAAGAGATATGACAACTAAATATATGGTATCCTAGGTAGGAAGAATAAATGATAGAAGTATAAACACGCAATTAGGTAAAAACTAAGGAAATATGAATATTTTATTGCCTTTAGTTAATAATTACTCATCAATATTAGTTCATTAATTGTAACATACCATACTAATTTAAGATGCTAATAACATAGAAACATGAAGTACATGAAAAAAGTCTATCTATGTAACTTTCCTGTAAATCTAAAACCATTCTAAAATAAAAAAATAGTAAATGTTTAAAAAATTACCAGAAAAAAGTTGTGTGGTAGGTAAATGGTAAATCTAAATCTCAGAGATATTAACTGACTCCATTTACCCAAGAATAAGAGACACCACTAGAAATTTTTGTGATTCTAAATATTTTATTTTTGGTTAAATACAATAGAAGATTCTTCATGTGAAAGAATACTCTATATTCTGAAATATTATGAAGTCCCTATTCCCCTCAAAAATATAGTAATAGTAATTGAGATTTGCTTAAGTTATTAGTCTATTATCCTGAAAAGAGGAAAAATAAAGATGTATCTTGTGTGTGTTTTCCCAGGGTGCCCTTTGGCATCTTATAAAAGGATGTACTTTTAGAAAGATGTTAAAACTTTCAATGACTTTTTCAAAGTAGCATATCTTGAAGTAGCCGCTCTGAGTGACAGCTGAACACAAATTTCTGACTACTAGAAGAGGAGTCATGTTCACAGTACATAAATATTCACAGAGATGGTATCTTTAAATATAACTTGCAAATAATATGACAGTGAAAATGTATTTTTATGTTACCCAGTGGAATTAAAGTGAAGTTTTCTTCTTTTCCTCCTTCCATTTTCTTTTGGTAAATTTTAACAAAGTCATTTCCAATCTGCTACATTGCTTTAGATTTTCAAAGAAATTACTTGATATTTTCAATTGGTTTTATACTGGTCTTTACCAGGTGATTGAATCTGTCATACATATTTAAATCATAAGATTTTTATTTGTCTTTTACATCTTATATATACATATATCTGTAAAATTTAGTGGAATCGGTTAAATAGGAATATAAAAAATACTCACTAATTAAAACACTCTATATGAAGTACTAGTACATTATTGATATGATAAGCATGGGACACTATCTAAACAGTTTTGTTCTATTATATTCCTCATAAAGACAAATAATCTGAAATAATTAAGTGTCTCTAAATTTGGTTCTTAAGTTTATAAATAAAGGACTTCTACTTCAGGTCATTACAGATAAAGAAGGATTGGATTTACCTTCCTACTAGAAACTACTAAATATCCAGCAAAATATTACAAATAATGTACCTTTAGTTAATTTTAATACATTAAATATCAGATAATGTAAGAGACTGATTCCTAGGAAAAAGGAAGTGAAGAGGATTGATCTTAATCAAAATGTATCCAGGAATTTACTAGTTCAGGAGATAAAGCTGGGTCTGGAAAATTCAAGTCACATAGAGTTTGCTGAAGAGCATATTAGAACAGAGAAATTCATAGAAAAACAAAGAAAGAAGCCCTCTCAAAATTTTAGCTAAGCAGTGATCAGTATTTAAGCGTGAAAAAAATATTCAAGACCAGAAAAATAGCTACCCAAAAAGAGCAGCGTAATCTTAGGGGCTCACAAAAAGTAGATGCAATTCCCTGTTTCTACCACTTAGGTTGTGAAACTATAAGTCACAGGCATCAGACAGAGTACTCAGAAGGATGCTGACACAGTAGGGGCCAAATAAGAACAGACTGATAGCTACTTGGGTCCTATAAAGCGAAGTTTAAAAACAAGCCTTGAAAGAAACTGTTTCCAGGAAATCTAGTGAGTCTCAGAATGAAGCTCAATAATACTTCAGGAATACACAAACATCCAGCAGTCAACAGGGTAAAATCGGAAAAACTCACATCTGTCCTCTAATCAAAATTAACCAGATATTCAAAAAAACAAAGAGAAACATCAACCTTAATGAGAAGAAAAATCAATTGAACATTATAGACTTGGCAGACAAGGGCATTCAAAGATTTATTATAATGAAAACTATTGTGTTCAACAAGGTAGATGAAAGATTGAGCATTTAATAAATTTTTAAAGTATATAAAAGGCCAATAAAATTAAATTTCCACAGATGAAAAGTACAAGATCTCAGAAACATGCACTGTGTGAAATAAACAGATTGGAAACTGCAGGGAACAAAAAATCCAGGAAGATCAGTGAACTGAAGACAAAGCAATATAAACTGTCTAAAATTAAATATATGGAGAAAGGAGGATAAAAATTAATACACAGACTACTAGTGAGCAGTGGGACAACTTTAAATGATTAACTATGTAAATACTTTGAATGTCCAAAGGAGAATTTTTAAAAGAGTTAAACATTTTGAAGAATTAATGGTGGACATCTTTCCATATTTTATTAAAACCAGAAATTAACAGAGCCAAATTCAGTAAAACTCATGTATAAGAAATATGAAGGAAACTACTGTGTCAGATAAAGTTAAATTTCTTAAAACCAGAGATAAATAGGAGAATGTCAAAAGCAACTAGAAGAAAAAGAAATACTGCAAAGAGAAACAAAGAAAAGAATTATAGCAGATTTTTTGTTTTTATAATGAATACAAGACAGAAGACAGTGGAGTGATACATTTCAATTTCTAAAGAACAAAGCAGTTGAACTAGATTACTACAACTAGCAAACACATCTTTTAAAACTAGCAGAAATTTTTTTTTCTGTTATACAAATACTGAAAGAAATAATACACTGTAGACCAGTTCTATATAAAATCCTTCAGGAAAAACACATGACACAATACAGAAATCTCTATCCAAAGAAAAAAGTATCAGTGGTAATAGTAAATATGGGTGCAATTATAAAATATATTAATATATTAAAGTATTTAAAGGTAACCGACTGATGCACAAATGATTATATTGTGCAAATTATTATATATGTAGAAAGTATAATTTATAATAGCAATTGTACAAAGGCTGTAAAGCAATTAAAGAGATTTCAGTTGGGAGATTCTTATTCTACCCTGAAGTGGTAAAATATTAAATACATTAAAATGCACATACTGAATCTTAAAGAAAATATCCTGCTGATGTTTATAAAGTAATTAGGATCCTCAATGTTGGTAGCCATGCACATTGTGCAAAGTGAGATTGTCCGAAGAACTGAGAGGTAGTATCAACATGAGTATTTACTACATGAGACAAAACAGTTTCCTCTAACATGTGTGTGTATACATGTACAAACTTGTGCCTACACTCACGTGGAATAATCTAACCATGTTAAATACAAACCATAAAGGGTTATTAATACCATAGAACGTTAATATATGTGTAGTCAAAATTAATTGACTATAATGGAAAATTGACTACATTGAATTTTGATGCAAAAAAAAACTAGAGGATATTATAGGGGGAATACACTCAATCTGTTATGTGTTTTACACTCAAACCCATAGACACAGATTGCATCAATAAAAATACAAATTACAAGAAGGAAATATACAACCCGTGTATAGCACTCATCACAGTTTACATCTCAGTATTTTTTTATAGGTCAGTATTTTTTTGTATCTCAACATTTCTGCACATCTTTTCTACTCAACATAATAAGCAAATACTTTGGAATAAAATCATGAATAAAATGTGAGCGACCCAAGAGATATAATGACAAATTTCTTAGGTCACTTTATCCAACAACTTCACATCACAGCAATAGTTTTACCTCTCTAAATTCATCTTCTCATTCTGTGATGAGAACTTACCTATTTCCAGCTATTCTGAGCTCCTTGCTGTTTGTTCAAAATCTAGGCCACACGCAAGCCTTCCCCTTGGCCGTTGCTCACTTTCTCCTTTGCTTATTACATTCTTCCTCCATGGACCTACATGGATCACTTCCTCACTCCCTTTAGGTCTCTGCTCAAATGTCACCATATGGAGAGATTACTCCCAGACCTCATTAAAACAGCAGCTCCCTACCCTGACATTCACTACCCACCTCACTCTCCTTTTCCATATCATTTATCACTACCTTTTAAAAAATTGCTTAGTTGTTTAGCTAGAATGTATGTCCGTGAAGGCAATGCAAGAGATTTATGTTTTAATCTTCACAGTTTTTCCAACACCTAGACGTGCCAAGCATATTCCCAGTGCTTGATTAAAAAAAAAATTAAAATTGTTTGGAGAAAGAAAAATAATCAATACCATGTTCATATATATTTCTCCCTAAAACAAAATGTCTTATTAAGTTCAATATTCACTTTTGTACCTTCCATGATAAACATTTTTCAGATTAAAAATAATAAATTCATGACCTGCTTGGAATATACACTTACGCAAGTAGAATTTTGACCCCAGAACTCTGCTTCTGAGCTAATTTAAGTACAGCACTGCTCCAGAAAGCAGAACAAGCTGCCTTGATCTGCTTAAACCACGTGTAAGAAAGATTCTTCACTTTACAGGTGACTCAAATATGTTAAGCTCAACTGTCAAGTATGAAAGAAGACAAAGTATAATGTGAGCTTCTCTTAGAGATGCAGATTATACCATCAATTTATGTGTCCTAGAAAGGAAGAAATTTAAGATACAAAATTTGAAGGAACAATTAACTTCCAACATGATTCACCTTGGTTGTTTCCTGTAAAAATACTTTTGCATCCCTATTCTGTTTTCTCTCTTTCTTTATGGTAGGAGTTCCAAGAAGACAGAGTGTTGTTTTGGAACTTCTGCCAAACTTTTAGCAATTATACCTAAAAAGACCTGGAAAAATTTGGCGGCCAAGAATCTGAAAGGTACATAAGAAGTTCTAAATGATAGTAATCTACTTATATTTGTATAAGCACTTTATTGCATGTGGGTATAATATATATATATTCTCTATTGTAGGAAAACATTCTATAAACTATATATGTGTATTTTTATTCTTATAAAAATCTCATGATTCAGAAAGGTAATAGGTTAATATACTAATTTTCCAGATTATAGAGAAAATTGTCTCAGTGAAAATGAACAGCTTCCATAGGGTACAACTGGAAAGAAGCAAAGCAGGTGTTCTTTAGACTCAGTGAAATTCTTTTTTCCTTAACCCGTATGTCCATGGAATATCTATTTCTAATTTTGAGTGGATTGTTCCTTGTTCATTCTTCTATTATGCTTATTTATGCTTATGGCACTTTTCTGTCATCTAGTAGGAAATAACTTATGCAATTCACATGCATTACTCTTCAATACTAAAATCTCTCTTTGGGGATATAGTAGCATTTATATTCAAGTGTATCAGTCAGGACAGGTTATCTTACACTATGGTAACAAAAAAACACCCACATTTTCAACAGTTGTTTTTTTATGGTGCATGACCAGTGATGTGGAAGAGAAGAGTTTTGCTCATCCTGCCACTAAGGACAGGCAGCTGGCGGCGTCATCTCCTTGTGTACTTCCACAATGACAGTGGTAGGAAGAAGGGACCACAGTAAAGTCACTGCTAGTCCTTATGGCTTCTACGAGAATTAAAAAAAAAAAGTGTTTTAGAAAAAAAAGAGTATTTCTGATTTATCTGTTTGCCAAAGCAAATCATATCAGTTAGAGAAGTTCAACTCTACCATGTGCCTAAAAGAAATACCAAATCTACTTGTTAGAAAGTTCTTAAGTTTACCAGATGTGTGGTAGAGTTTTAAGAAGAAAGAAATTCAAATTTAAGTGAAGAGAACTAATTCCCAACATAAAATGTTTCAAAATACAACCTTATAGACTCATCCCTCTTACCAGTACTATGTGGTAATGATGGGATATGAAATTAATAATTGATAAATGAGGCAGAATAAAAAGAGTTCCTCCAGGCTAGTTTAGTCACCTCAGAAAAAATCCCCATTCTATAACATGGGTTTGCCATCATAAAGAACATGCAGGCTGGAACTACAACGTGAAATTTCCTCCCAATTTGAAAATTTGGACCCTTGGAAAACTTCATTTACTGGAGCAATATTTTTGTAGTTTTCAATATTTTATGACACTTTTCATTGTCCCAAAAGAGATCCCCAGAATAAAATGAGTGCTTAAAACACAAAATGTATCATTTAGATTCCATATCAATCCCCCATATAAAATAGCTATAGATTTGTAATTTAAAATAGACATTTTCTACTTAATTCAATCTACATGCATTTGCCAAGTACCTAACAGGTATCAGACTTTTTTTTAATGTCTTGGGATTTTAGGGATGAACAAAAATTTGCCCATGCCCTCATACCCTTAACTTTTAGTAACTAGAGAGAGGCATGGAACACACAGCTACTTGAGTAAGTTAATGTAACATATACGTAGATTCTTTGAAAAATGTGAGAGTTATGATTAGCGACTGGCTGTGGGGTGGAGTCACTGTTTTGATTGGATGAAGAGGAAACTGACCTCTGTGGAGGTGACATTTGATAAGAATCTTAGGTGCCAAATTTCCAAGCTCTATGACAGAGGTAGGAAACACAATATTCATGCGATAACTCAAAGTGTTACTGTGAAGTATCTATGACAATGTTGTACTAAAGAAATAAAATAAGAGCTATATTCAAAACCCATATGCAATTTTAATTTTTCTAATAACATTAAAATAGTAAAAAGAAACAGGTATAATTAATTTAATATGTTTTATTTAACCTAATATATCCAAGATATTCTCACCTCAAAATGCAATAAACATAAAACATTGATGAGTTATTACACATTCTGTCTGTTTTTTGGATTGTCTTCAAAATACAGTGTGTATATTGCCCATACAGCACACCACAATTTTCACTAGCTACATTTCAAATGTTCTAGAATAGCTTCAAGTGTCTGGCAGCTACCATACTGGGTAGTGCCAATCTAGAACCGAGGAGATTCTCTATAAATTTCATCTTTCTCTCTCCAGTCCCTTTCTTTCCATCAACATGGTACGCAATAGTAAAAGACAACCTGAGCCACGCATTTGCGCTTTGACTTTTACGAACATAAACTGAAAAAAATGAGAGCTCTTGTTCCAGAAGGAGTGCATTTGGGAGCTGTGTGAAAGATTCAATTGCTCACATGAAATAGCAGTCAAAATAGAAAAGAAAGAAGTGCTTGTGTGTGTGGGCTTAATTACTTATTTTTGATCTAGTAGGATACATTAAAAGGGTTGCAGAAGCTCCTTAACTTTATACTCAGATAGCTATTATGTGGGAATGCTCAATGCATTTCTTTCAGAGACTAGTTATATAAGATTAATTTGGTAGAAAAGATTCATAACTTATGAATTATGGAGTGATGCTTGTGTATGACAACTTTTGTTTTCCCGGTAATTTTGACAAGGATGAAATGGGAAGCTGAGGGAAAAATATATTACTGCCAGTACTATATAGTAATCAATCACAAGGAATTTTTAAGTCAGATAGATGATGGATGGATGGACAGACAGATAATATTGGATGATATGTTAACACAAAGGGTTGAATTGTTAGCTCAAAACATACATCACAGATGCACTAAAATTCCCTTAAGATTCACAGTTTACAAGCAAGCACAAGCAATAGAGGAGTTATTATTTTCTAGAAGTACTTAAATCTATCATGTGCAACTTCCACCAAAACGTCTCTTTTTTCCTCCCTGCATTAGGACACACTTTGATTTATGTTTAATAAGATCTGTCATAATAACCAGTTTTCTTTTTTTAGTATCTAACAGCTGCTTAATGTATTTAGTTTTAAATACTCAGAACCAATATGAAAGGCTCAGAGCAGTTTATTAATACACTCAAGGCCACTGAGAAAACAGTGATAGAGGATCTGGATCCAGGTCATCTGCCAACAAACCAGTTTATTAAATGGATCAATTTCAGTTTGAGTACCGATTCATTTCATAGACTGTTAATTACCAAATAGAACAAGCTTATGTAGCTACCTTCCATTCTTCAACCAGCCATGCTCCTCAAACTCATAAATTCTAGTTCATTTACAATAATCAATTTAATCTAAGCAGGAACATCCTATTAAATTATTTTATAGATAGCAACACCTTCTTCCACTAGCAAATGCCATTAACATGTTTACAAAGAGGTTTGCTTGAAGACAACTGCGTGGAGATCTGGTTGAGGTCATTTACTCAACTAGCTATCCCCCAAATGGATCTGGAGTGAGGGACGTGTTAACTTCTTAATTCTTCTTTTCTTAGATTTTAGAGTCCAATATTTTTGGCAAAAGTTAATATATTTTGCAGAGGTTTAAATACATGTTTATAAATTGTAGCTCTAATGAACAAAAATATTTTTGCAATACTGGAATAAGTAATATCCAAAAAGTTTACTAATCTGAAAACTTTGATTATACCTAATAATTCTTATATAGTTTATAATTTAGAGAATTCTACATAATGTGGTATGAATCTAAGTACTGTGCACTTATAGATATTCTCTCATGAGATGCTCGCAGCAACTATATTAGCTGAGTTTTTATCCCTAGGTCATAGATGAGGAAAATGAGCCTCCGAGTTATTAAATAACTTATCCACAGTCTCAAAAAGAGTGAATGGCAGTACTGGCATCTAAACTGCCTTTTGTCTCACTCTAGGATTATTTACACTGTAGACGTGTCTCTGAGAGACAACAGAGATAGAGATAGAATAGAGTAACAGAGATGAGAGAGAGAGAAAATATAAATAAACAAAAGTGAATCAGCTAGCCAGCTGCAAAGAACTGCTTGAAACTTCATTTATATCATTTTGTAGGCAAGCTGCATGCAACTAGTAGCTTCTGTAAAACATATTGTATTTTGTTTGTCTCAGAGGAAAATAAATCAGAACGATGCCATTTACTCTCTTACTAAATTTTGAATGTTATTGTGCGTGTACGACAGAATTTTGGGAGAAGAGTCAGGTGGCAGAAATGAGTAGGAGATTGTAACTACATGAGAGAAAACCAAAGTGGCTCAGGGGATCTTCTGTTTCACTTATACATATGATCAGAATAAGATTTTTTTAAAAATGAAAACAGGCAGAGCCTGGATTCTATTATGTGACACGCTTAAGAAGTAGGGAGTACAAGGTTTTGGCTCAAAATACCTAGTTGATTAAATTCAATAGCCTTGAAGTAGAATTTTATAAGATTTTGAGTGGTAGATATTATATATAAAAAAAAGTGGGCCTGAATGCTGAATAAATTTTATCCATTGGTTTATTTGAGTGATTCTGTAAGTAAACATCTTAAGTCTAAGCATTTGCTAAATTTGATTTATAAAAAGGGACAGGGAGGAAGGAGTATCAAATCATCTTGCATTTGACCATGAAGAAATGTGTGTGTTTATTGCCTAAAGGTGACTTCTTACTTACACTCTGAAAATTGCTTGAGCACATAACTGAATATTCCCCATGTACCAGTCTCATTTATTTTAAAGGGAGCAAATGTGCAGGTGTATTACTGATGTGGAGATATTTGTATCAAAAGTGAAAGACAACTACATTGTAATATTTATAAATATAGAATAAATCTCATTGGAAATATACAGCTGTTAAATGTAAAAATATTTCACAATTATAAAACAATCAAAATGGAGAAATTTTCTTTTCTATTAAATCAGAAAATTTTTTTACATAGACTATTCAATCAATACAAAATTAATTTATGACACAACATGGGTGACTCTGGTCATTCACTAGTGTGATAAACATAGGACTTTAAGGATATGAACAATCCAGCCAAAATACACCTCTATAGGCGTGAATAAAAAAAAAATTTAATTGTTGTAGATTCATGTAAAATTTCCCTGTATTTATTTAAATTAACTTTTATATTTTTAGGAAATTCAAGTACATCCCTTTTATTCAATATATTATAGAATACAGTTTGGAAATACGATGGGTAAAATAATATCTCTAAGATTTTTAAAAGTATTTTATTTTCCTTTTTTTAGAATTAAATCACATAAACATTAAGCATGGAAAAAGTTAGCATAAATCCTCATACTGCATTCTTGAAAGTGACCTCAACATGCTATGCCTGTTAAGAATTTAAAAAACAACACCACACAGTGTTAGTTTTACACTTTCTTGCTGACTGAGCACCTGGTGGCTAAAAGCTCTAATCAGACCACGTGAGATCAGAATCCATCTCTGTATTTAATAGGTGTATAGTCACAGATGCCTTATTTTACCTCGCTTTTATCTCCATGGGTTTGTTGTTAGTATTGAGTGAGATCATGTAAAGCACTTAGAAAACAAATCGGCACATCATAAGATTTAATATACATTAGTTGTTGTTACTTACTATAACCTTTTTACACAGTGGCATAACCTTTCCTAAAACTCCCACTACACTCCATTGCAAAATTAAATTGGTGAACTTCAATATGAAGAGAGAAGAAAAGTAATGGATAATAGATGACAGACGTTGTGATGGATACTGTCTATATATTGAATCATATTTAGTTTTCATAAGAAAACATTCAAGATTAATTTTTCTAATTTCCATTATTATTATACTAAGGCTTAACAGGTAAATACATTAGCCAAGGTCACACAGCTAAGTGTTGGTGACAAAATTTTACCTTCAGTGAAGGAAGGAAGGAATGGGGAAAAGACGAGGGAATGAGGAGTAAAAAATATATATGAGCTTTTATTTATTTATCTTGGTTTATAAAGTACTTAGCAGCACATGGTATACATTCGATGCCCACTAAAGTTAGTGTTTCTCTATGCCAGTTTCTTTAACTATTTCTTCCCTCACCCTGCAACCATCCATTTACTGCATATTTTCGGCTATTCATAAGAAATTCCACACATTCCTTTAAGAAGCTATTGTGTCAGATTATAATATAGGCACTAAAATGGAGTAACAAACAGAATGGAATACGTTACATTGTGGCCCACGTTGTCACTCCAGTATTTGGAGAACATCAGTTTCTTAATATAGAGATGTTTCATTGTTGTATTGATAATATCAAACCACTGTAGTCTGTAGAGCATCTAGAAGATGATTACGATGATGATAGAACCTTCTGCCCCTGGGGGTGGAAGATATGGGATTTATATCTCTATGTTTTAGCTATAACTCTGGATAGAGCTTAAAAAGTTATCTACCTCATTTCTGACCTTAGTCCAATTACAAGCTGATTTAAATGCCTCATCTTCAAGGAAAAATAAAACCTTCTTTTATTTTAAGACATAGAAGATTATGGTTCAAATAAAATAAGCATAAAGTAGAAAATCTATAATATTCCAGGGGCCTAAGGGAATGTTTAATTTTCAAACACAGTAAGTGAAATGGAATTGAACTATTGAGGAATCTATTTGCCTACCAGACTCTAATAATAACAATCATAATATTAACAGTTAACTTTTATTAAGCGTTTTTCATGCTAGGCAGTATAATCATTTTACATGTATTATCTTACTAAGATTTTTTTTCTATTTTACATATGAGTAAAATGAGCTTTAGGAAAGTTAAGACCTTTGCATTATATCAAGCAGCTATTAAATGACTGAGCAGAGGTAACAATGGCACAAGATTACCTCTATTTGAGGAAGGCATTACAGTGAGAGAGAATGTAGCAGGGTGAGAGAACTCAGATTAACTAGAACACACAGGTAGAGACAGAGTTTTAAGAAGCAGTAATCCAGACATTTAATTAATAAGGTAAATTGATAGTAGTTTTTCACATTATTAGATGGAAAACTAGTGTGGTTTTCCATCTAATACAGAATAATGCCTTCCTGGAGATATTTACATTCTAATCTCTGGAATCTGTGAATATGCTATTTGCAGGACAAAAGGAATTCTGCAAATGGAATTAAATTAAGAATTTTGAGATGAAGAGAATAGCCTGGATTATCCAAGCGGGCTCATTGTAATTACAAGGGTCCTCTTAACTGAAAGAGGGAGTTAAAGAGTCAGAGAGAAATTTGAAGAAGCTGCACTGCAGAATTGAAGATGGAGGACTGGATCCATGAGTCAAGGAATGTAAGAGGTCTCTAGAAGCCAGAAAAGGTAAGGAAATAGAGTCCCCCCAACTCCCACCCCATGACCTCTAGGGAGTAATGCAACCTGCTGGCACATTGATGTTAGCTCGATAACATCAGTTTTGGACATCTGACCTCCAGAACTGTAAGATAATAATTTTATGTTCCTTTAAGCCACTAAATTTGTGATTATTTACTATAGCAATAGTGGAGAACTAACAAAACTAGTTTCTGTAAAAAATGTAATATAAAAGAATATTGAACATTTGCAGGAATAAACAGTAAAAGGAAATACTAATGAGCAATAATAATAGCCACAATTTATTGAGCATCTACTACGTGCAAGACAGTTATGCTAACGTTAACTTATTGATAAAGGCACCAGAACTAACTCCATTTTACAGAACATGGAACAGTTTCAAGAACTTCAACATATGTTCAAGGGGCAAAGAGCAGGTGGTAAACCTGAGAAAGTCAGCAAGAAAGATACAGGACTGTCAGAACAGAAACTCAGAAATGTGATAATCATTTAGTTAAAGGCTATCGTTACCAATTAAAAAAAAATCCTTTGGTTATTGCTACAACAGTAAATGTGGACTACCTGAACAGTCAAAATTCCACGGCTCAGAGGTGGTGAAAAGCCTGTTCAGAATGTTATCCCTTGTCTGTGTGATACATATTAAATTATCAAAGTATAAATACAAAGTTAAAAAATGTAATTGATCAAGAAGTCTTAATTAAATTTATTGAAATTTCTGGTAAAGTGTTAAGCTTTGGAGCATTTCAAAATTTATAGTCACTTTGAACTTGAAAGAATAATAACATTCTTGACTTACATTTCTCATATCACAGCAGTATTTTTATCTGTGTTAGCATTAAGCCAGTAAGTTGATATTAAGGAGGGTTTAATTTTTTTTTTTTCTGAGTGGGAATAGAAATAGCTCTACAGCTTAAAGATATGCTAGTATATACATTGATGGCTTTCATAAATGAATTAGTTGGATTATTCCCTAAAAAAAAATACTAGAATTGTAAAGGCAGTTAAGTAACTGATGCTATGTTTAGCAGATAAAGCTGCTGCGGTATACATTGGAGGGAAAGGCTTAAGAAAAGGATTACCGAGCCTTTATAATAGCGAAAGCTAGCTATACTAACAACTATTACAGGAATAAAAGAAGATGCATGAAAGAAAAGAAAATCCTGAATTGCATGCGATGTGTGAAAGAAAACTTATTCTCCACATAATTTTGAACTTGAGGGAGGGAGTAATGAATGTGGGGTTTAAGGCAGAATTAGACATCAAAGGCTGTGATAAGAATGTGTGCTTATGTGTTTGGAATAATGGGGTTAATAATAATAAAAATAGGGAAGCCATCAATCATTGCAATATTGTCAAATTTACTGAATTCCAGCTTGCCATATTTACTCAGCCTTCCTCAAAGACTGAGAAAGCTTTTCTTCCCCAGGCTGATATTTTGAATTAGGTTTACTCCTCCAGAAAGGGTTCTTATTTGATTTTTGTTTTAATTTTTACTTTACACATATATTAAATACACATTACATGCACATATTATATTAAATACTATGTTAAGCAAATATAAACATATACAACAATTTGATGTCCATGTAACCAACACCTAGCTTCCACAGTCATCCACTCACAACCAATGTTATTTCATTATATTCCCATCATTCCTTGCCCCTATTATTTTAAAGAAAATTCCAATATGGCATGTATCAGCTATCATTCCATCAGCATGTTGCTCTAAAAGATAAACGTCCTTTAAAAGTAAAACCCAATGACAAAGCCATTCAGACATCTATAAAATTAACAATAGTTATTTATCAGTAGTATTTTCAGTCTCTATTCAGTTTCCAACTGCCTTACAAATGCAGTTTCACCAATTACAAATATTTGCTTGAAGTTAGGTCCAGATAAGATTTACAGTTTGTGACGGATTACTGTCCCTGTGGCTGTGGCTTTTTTAATCTCTAGACTTTCTGCTTCACATCTCTTTTTCACCCTTCCTCCTCTGCCAATTAATTTGGAGAAGACACTAGCGAATTTGGACTTAGAGTTTCCCACAGCCTGAATATTGCTGATAGCATTCCCTATCATCTGCATTTCCTATAAACTGGTGGTGGAATCTAGAGACATGGCCAAACTCAGATTAGACTCTCCGACGAAACTAATTCTAAGGTGTCACAAAATGACTAGGTCTAAAACTAAGTAACCTGTGTTTCCTTGGAAACCTGATTATTCTTATATTCCATATTGTAATAATAATTCCATATATTAAGAATATGGTCTTTGGGGCCCCACATATTCTTTTCCATGCTCTCTCTGTTAGCTACTTTCTAAATAAATTTCATCAGTCAATTAATTAAAATAATTAATTTTAAAATTTGGGATACTTATAATTGTAAACACTTTAGTGTTCACTGTTACCAAGATGCCCTTTTAAGTGTTTTACATACATTTTCTCAATTAAATCTTACATCAACTTTATGGGTAAAATTACTCTAGTTTTACAGATGAGGGAAATTAGGTACAGTGAGTTAAATAAATTGTCCAGGGAGGCTGTTTACAGAATCCAAACTCTTAGCCTCATCTTATATTTTTGAAGCAATGAATAATTAATATAGGTAAAAAAAGTTAATATCTGACACAAAATAACTGTATATGGACTGATATTATTTTATTATTAAATTTAAAGTTTCTTAGCAAGGCACATAAGACCTTTTATAAAAAAGAAAACAAGAAAAAAAAAAAAAGCAAAAGAAAATAAGGCCTTGTACTTTTTGTCTAGCCTTACCTTTATCTGGTCCTGCCCTTCTCCGCTATAACTTAACGATATTTGTGCTTGTGTGGTTTTTTTTTGGCTCTAGAATGCCACTCTGATTATTCTTGTCATCTTGAAAACATATGTCCGTTAAGACAGCTCACATGCCCCTCTTTAGGAAGGACAAGGCCCAAGGCTAAATTTGATGTTCCTCCTTGATGTTTTTGTTTATAATTATATCAAAGACACCTCAAAGCCAAGCTTCCTAGATGAGTAAATTTATTCTCTGTCTCCATATCTCTCTATCCATTAACTTCATAGCTTGACAAATTCTGACTGCATTCTTACCAATTCTCTTTAGGAGCCCTCTTCAAGGTCATACAGAATGTCCTACTTATTAAAACCGATAGCAAATGAACATTCTTCTTGATTAAAAGAAATTAGATAGCCAGATGGCTAGCTAGATAACTAGATAGAGAGATAGATAGCTGAATGGATAAACAGAAAGATAGGTAGGAAGACAGAGAGACAAAAAGGAAGGAAGGGAGGGAGGGAGAGAGAGAAAGAAAGAGAGAAAGAGAGAGAGAAAGAGAGAGAGAAAGAGAGAGAGAGAGAGAGAAAGAAAGAGAAAGAAAGAAAGAAAGAAAGAAAGAAAGAAAGAAAGAAAGAAAGAAAGAAAGAAAGAAAGAAAGAAAGGGAAAAGAAAGAAAAAAGAAAAGATAAGAAAAGGAAGAAGAAAGAAGACAGATCAATAGACAGACAGACAGACAGACGACAGACAGGTAAAATCCCAAGTATGTCCACAGATGTTCCATTTGGGAGATGAGAAGCAGAATAAATTTCAAGGATAAAGATGCAGAAGAAATAGAGAAGCCGGATAAAATACTGTCACTGTGCTATCCTACAGCAAAAGTTTCAGAAGGAAATAGTCACTAAAATCAAGTGGTATAAATTCAATTTATGTCTCCATTTAATTCTTATGGTTTTTAGAGTTATCTTTAAGACTTCTTACTTTAAGTAGTTCCCAAACTGTGGGTTGAAGATCCTTCACAAGGCAAGACACAGAAATAATAGAAGAGATTCTTATATTTCAGAGCATTGTTTATAGATTATACAAATAATGTGTCTTCTACACATAAATTATATGTATTTACATATTTAAACACATATATACATAGATGCACCCACATAAAGACTGTAGTAATTGAGAAACTGTGGAAAATATAATAATTTCCTCAGTCTAAAAGTGAAATCTGAAAGGCTCCCCATCCAAACATTAAAATGTCACAATAAGACACCCCAAGAACAGAGACAGGCCAAAGGTAGATTGAATCTTATAAAGACTGTAGCCCAGAGACAACCGAATTCAACTCCTGTGTAATTTGAAATCAGCTCTTCACCCTATCTTCCTAGGGAAGAAAGGAAAGCCCTCTTTGTCAGAGAAAACTTTCTGAAGGCTCTGCCTGCTTCTTTAAAAAATAACCAGACGTGCAACTATTAAGTGAAAGATGACTCGTAATAAATAGAAACAGATGAAGTGATAATCCAGATAGTGATCAGAGTATAAAGAACATATTAATGTGCTCAATATAAGAAATGACAGACAAATGGATGAAAGACAAGTTCAATAGAAAATTTTAATCTATAAAAATGGAATCAAATGTATATTTTAGAACTGTTAAATACAATATCTCAAAGAAAGAAAGAAAGAAAATTTGTTCAATGAATTGAACAGC
This sequence comes from Camelus ferus, assembly GCF_009834535.1. Taxonomy (NCBI): domain Eukaryota; kingdom Metazoa; phylum Chordata; class Mammalia; order Artiodactyla; family Camelidae; genus Camelus; species Camelus ferus. The sequence continues at coordinate 20,164,361 of NC_045720.1, forward strand.
AGACTAAACATGGAAGATCAAATTTGTGTACTTTATGATATGTACTTTTTTGTAAACAAAGTATGTAAAATGTAAACATTAAATATATAGGTATACATGAGCATTAAAATCATCATCATCATCATCATTATCATCATTTCCTCAGTCTAGAATAATCTTCTCAACAGTCCAATAATCTCCTTTGTCTTCACAGCTAATCTCAATCATATTTCAAGTCTCAGTTTAACTGTGATTTCCCATTGGTCCAACAGCTCTCATTTCCCATTTTTCTTCTTTGTAATACTCTCATTTTTGTAATTACTTAATAGGTACATTCATTCAATACATATTTATGTCCATGCTCTGTATATTGACACTGGCATACTCGGGGATAAAGTAGTGATCCAGTGTCCCCATGCTTATGGAGGTCAGTACCTAGTAGAAAAACTCATTAAACTTTCTGTGAAAAGCAGTAAGAGGTCCAGAGTCTTATGAAGGCTCATAAACTGAAAACCTTCCTAGTTTGGAAAGAGGGCTAATATACAATAGAGAATAATTTTATGATATAAAGGTTCTCCAATAATTCAAATGCTTATAAGCAAGAAGGGAAATATATCTAAGCGACTGACATTCAGTTATATAACTTATGACCAAGACATGACGTTAACTTACAATTTTAACGTTTTTGTAGCATTCCCTCCCCTTATCCCTTCATATGCTATCTACGTTTTTAATGAATTTGCTTCTGTACAGTAAATGAGCTAAATGAACATGGGAAATAGTCTCCCTCAATCTCATCCTTATTTATAAATTTAGTTTTTACATTTTGCTCTATGAGTCATTATGTTTCACTGACTTTGTATTACAGCTTGGAATGGCCCTCAGATCAAATTATCTGAAGATTAATAAAAAGAAGAAGAAAAAAGGAAACCAATGCAGTGTACTCATTCGAATCAATGCAGTGGCCAATTCAGAACTAAGGTTTGCAGGGTTCAAGGCTGCTTTATGATGTTCAGATGCAGATGTCCTCAGCATGAGATCTGGGCTTGCTATGACTTTCACCAAAAAACTAATGACTTGAAAAGATGAGGATGGTTATACTTTAGAGAGATTTCGGAGGCCTTTGCCAACTAGCGAAGCAGAACCATTTAAAAATACAGTACCAGAAAGCCTTTTAGGAGAGCTGTCAGATTTTAACATCACAGAGTTACATAATTATTGCGTTCTCTAATGTATGCCAGAAAAGAAGAGTTGGGAATTAAGTAGTTTCTCTGGTTGTGAGCAGCTCTGCCAAGTCTAGGCTGTGCCCTCCCCATCCCTTCGTGAGAAAAATAACACATCTATACATTTTATCTATCATATGATCATATGAATGCTTTTTGTACTGTATAGTTATAAACAGAAGTATTTCTCCCAGTTTATCTGTTAGTACTCTTGTTTCCATCCAGATCTGTGTAATGGCTGTTTCCCAAGCATGCCACATGCACACCTGCTTCGTTTATTCTGGCATGCTGTTCTATTCTTTGGAACACTTTTACATTTATTTTTCGAATATTTTTTTTCCAGTAGCACCCAGTCTGTCTGGCCCAGCTCAGCCTCCTCTACTAAGCACTTACGGTGCTTTCTTCCTATATTACTTCTATCACTGTCATTGCCACTGAGCAGCTGCCCAAAACAAACAAACAAAAATTATACCAAGTACACAGAGTATTAAATTATGCCAAGTATTTGGGAGGAGGCTCTAAAATAGCATATAATAGTGTGTGTGTGTGTGTGTGTGTGTGTGTGTGTGTGTGTGTGTGTGTGTGTGTGAGATTATGTCAACATATAAAAAATATCAACAGGGTACAAAAAAGGAAAAAGTGCTATGATCATTCAAAGAGAATTTACTTCAGTCTGAATCATTTAACATAATAGAAAAGTGTGGCTTATGTAAGTAATTATTTTATCTTTTATTTTATTAATTAAGTTAGCTCCCTGATGGAAGGGAAAAAAATACTATCTACTTTCTACCCATAATTTCTAGGCAAAGTTTTCTACAGATTCAACCAAAACTTATTAAATGTCTATTATGAGCAAAGCAGTATTCTAGGCAATTTCATAGACATTATTTTTTCCATTATTTTATTTTTTTATCTTTACACAATTAGTAAGTAGTCGATTACAACAACAATCACGTGTTTTTATCCTGCTTTGCAGATTCCAATGCAGATTCTTAGTTCAACGTTAAAAGTTTCATATGCTATTTCATTTGGATTGATAATATCTATTTTATAAGGAGATAAGCAATATTAAATACATTATTCTCAGTATGATCCATGTTCAAAATTATTACTACATTAAATTGATTTATTTTCAAATATTTAGAATACTGCTTATCTTTCTGGGACCATGAGTCACAGAACTGAATAGTAATAAAATTTTGAGGTAAAAGTAAATTCACATAACGTGTTTGAAAGACTTTCAAGAAGGGAAATTTGTGGAAAGTAATCAACGTGACAAGAGATCTATAACAGACTTGAGGCATTCCTTACCTACACACTGTAATATTTGTTTTCAGTTTGAATAAAGAAGATACAGTCAACTTTTAGGTTGATAGATTCCTGGTCCTAACCTGTCTGTAAGACATTTGGTCCACTCCAAAAGTTCCTTAATGTTTGGCCACATTTGGTCCACACCAAAAATGTCCTTGATACTTGGTTCTGTCCAAAACTACACAGCATGGACCAAATAGCCTCATGGATATTGTGGACAGGACAAAACTAAAGGACTCTTTGTAGTCCAAATGTCTTATGGACATTTTAGAAAGGATCAAATGCAGATTTTTTAAAATAGCATAGGAAATTTTAAAGTATCTTGCATAGATACTTTCACATTAAGCTAGCATTTTGTGATTAACTGTGCATTACTGGTTATTTTGCAAACTCATATTAAATCTGACTAAAATATTGTGCTCTTAGTATTTTCAAATACAGCTCCCAGTACTTTCATTTTCTACCAGCTTTGCACTGAGAATGATAAACTGCTTTTCTATTCATACAGGGAGTTCATTATGTCTTTTGTAATGTGTACTAGTAGTCATTACTGCTACGCTACCCCAATATGTGTTGAACCTATATACATGAAGTAACATCCTTTAAAATTAATTCTTGTCAAAAACTATTCACAGAAAAAGATGCACTTATTTTTTGAGCCTGTGTGTCATCAATGAATTCAGAATAATATGCAAGAAAAAAATGGAGTTGAACTTAGATTTTGAAATTGCTAATTAACCCATACAAAATCCCTAATGACACTAAATTTCTCAATTTCTGTTAGAGTGGTTCTGCTTTGTTTTAAACTTTAATCATTTAATTTTAGATGATTAAACTTTCCCAAGTTTCTTTGAAATTAGAGAGTGTAACTTGTTAAAACTTTTATCATACTATAATGACTACATATTAGTTTGAATGATTACAATATGATGAATTTTATAACTCTAAAGTTATACCCATAAACTGTTAAACTTAGTTCCAAACAAGAAAATTCTTGAAGCATGTTAGGTTTAAGTTTTAACTTTTCTGAAATATTTCAGTTCTCTAGAGATTAGATGCCATAAAAGGTCTTCTTGAGGGAGAATACATTTTATTTGACGTTATAGGTAATAAGAAAAATGTTTTGTCTTTTTCTGAGTGATCCAACGACTAAAGACAAAACTGTTAAGTATGTCTTTTTTTCTGTATGGGAGCAGTGTTCTTATTCATTTATTTATTTCAGAAAAGCAGTAGTAGTGAACATTTAACATCGAATGCTACTACATTTCAGAGCCCCTAATCATTATTTTATTAAGCCCCTGGTGTTTTATTTTATTTTTGCCAAAGTGATTGAGATTAGGTAGGTCTGAAGACCCTAGTCCCTCAACCAGCTATCATTCTCCTATTAATCAACAGAGATAATTATATCATTGATTGTTGATATTTTCGCCAGGCTAACTCTCTGACCAAGAATTCTTACATCTTCAAAAATAATAACTGACACATTGACCAGGGATTCTGACCTGCTAAGGATGAGATAATATCTGTAACACAACTGTAAACCACCAGTAAACTGCCAGATATCTGTTGGGAAGCCCTGGATTAAGATACTGAACATCAGCGTTGATGACTTTTAATATAAACCAACTTGTGTTTATCTATTGATTATATCGGAAATGTTTTACTTTGCTTTTTTTCTTTTTAATTTGTATACACAAGCGCTATTTAATGGAGCTTATGTGTTTGTGTTTCAACAAAAGCAGATCATGGAGACAGAGTTAAAGTGCAAATTCAGAAGTAATTTAAGAAACTTCTTATGGAGAATGGGAAGCCAAAACAAGATATGGATACCAACAAAAGATGATTTCAAGCAAGTTTCCACTCTGAGCAACTGGGACCTTATCTCAGTGGGGAGTGATAGAGAATGGTATAAAACACACACCATAGAAGAAACTTAAAAGATTTATTACTAAATGAAAGAAGCCAGTCTGAAAGGCTACAAACTGTACGATTCCAACCAATGACATTCTGAAAAAGGCACAGCTACAGAAACAATAAAAGGATCTTGGTTTGCTGGGGCTTGGGGAGAGGGAGGGAGGAAGGGATGAACAGATGGAGTACACGGGATTTTTAGGGCAATGGAATTATTCTGTATGATACTGTAATAGAGGCTACATGTCATTATGCATTTGTCAAAACCCATAGAATGTACAACATCAAGAGTGAACCCTAATGTAAACTATGGAATTTGGTTGATAATAATGTGCCCATGTTGGTTCATCGATTGTACCATATATGACAGACCGATGAGGGATGTTGAGGGGAGCATACATGTGTGGGTGGGAAGGGCTATGTGTGAATTCTCTGTATTTTTGGCTCAATTCTGCTGTGAACCTGAAACTCTCTAAAAGAATAAAGTCTATTAAAACACACACACACACACACACACACACACACACACACACACACACACACACCCCCATAGAGGCAAGGGAGCTAAAATATGTCTAAGCCACCTCCTCTATCACTGGGTGAGGACAGCTCTGGACTGCTTATCTGCAGTCCTGTTTTGTAGGGGCAGAGTTGTCCCTAGCAGAGAGGGAAAAGCCTCTGGCAAGGAGAGGTGCACACAGCAGTGAGAAATCCAGCAACATGTAATAAACAGAATGTTAAACCTTTAAGGGATATGAGCAAAGCACTGCCAGGATTGCTACTGTTTGTTTTTGTCAGACATACTCTAAAATTCCATTGTTTACCGGTTTAATAATAACTCACCCAATTTTATGCTCCTAAGTCAGGAGTCAGTAAACTACTGTGCACTGATTCAAGTTTGAAAAATTAATTTAAAACTATAAACATATAGAAAACTAAGGTTTACAAATTGAATATTCTATTATGTTAACACTTGAAAAATCACTTATCTGACTGTCTTTGGCTTTCATATATAATCTATATAAATTTTTCTAGTCCATCTGTCCTTATCAGGTTAAAAAATGTTTCAGTAGGGGCACTTTTCTTTTGTATGGTAGGAAAATCTGTCAGAAAACCAGCTGCTGGTCTTCTAGGAAAGGTGGATTATCCATTCTCCATATTCCCACTAGAATGAGCAAAGAGATGGAAACAAGGAAACATAGCTAAGCATTTAAAACTAACAGAGATTGCCATCCATATGCCGGAAAATTTAAGCAATTTAATTTTTATCAACTACAAGGAGAACCAGATGGAGGAATATATTAAAGATCAAGTTGTAACCATCTCTTCAGGGACAGCAATATTCTGTCTCATTTACAGAAGTAGAGAAGATATAAAAGATTCCCACACATCCCCCTGACTTAGATGGTGAAAGACAGGAGCCTAGGAAAAGTGGGGAGAGCAATCTAAGTTTTATTGCTGAAGATTCAATATCAAAATTACCTATGATGATAAATTCCAGTGGCTGTACCAAATGGAAAAGTACAAGAAAGTAAGATGTTTCTGAGATGTAGAATGTTCATTCCTGTTGTAAAAGAGAGCCACATCTGATGAAGAGACCGGGCATAACCCAGTCATAAGGTTCAAAGAAAAAGGATTACACAGGCCTGTGCCTGGATTCAATTTTTGCATGTGGATATCCAATTATTTCAGTACGATTTGTCAAAGAGACAATCTTTGTTTCATTGCATCGCCTTTGCTCCTTTGTCAAAGATGAGTTGACTTATTTATGGGGGTTATTTCTGTGCTCACTATTCTGTTCACTTAGCCTATTTGTCTAGTCTATTCTTTTGCACCTACCACACTGTCTTGATAACTGTAGCTTTACAGCATCTCTTGAAGTCAGGAAGTATCAGTTCTGTTTGTTCCTCTCCTTTCATACCATGTTGGCTATTCTGGGTCTTTTGCCTATCCATACAAATTTAGAATCAGTTTTTCCATATCCATTAGATAACTTTCTGGAATTTTGATTGAAAATGTATTGAACTTACAGATCAAGTCGGGAAGAAATTATATCTGGGCAATTTTTAGTCTTTCTACCCCTAAATATGGAATATCTCTCCATTTATTTAGTTTTTCTTTGATTTTATCCAACAGAATTTTATAATTTTCCTCATATAGACAATGTATATATCTTGTTAGATTCATATATAAGAATTCCTTTTTTGTGGGTGCTAATGTAAATGGTTTTTTGTGAGTGCTAATGTAATTTTTAATTTCCAATTCTACCTGTTCATTGTTGGCATACAGGAAAGCAATTGACTACTTTTGTATATTAGCATTGTATCTTGAAATCATGATATAATCACCTATTAGTTCCAGGAGCTTATTTTCTTGATTCTTTTGGATTTTTTAAGTAGAGATGGACATGTCATCTGTAGACAGAGAGAGTTTCATGTTTCCCTTCTCTGTCTGTATACTTTTTCTTTCTTTACTGAATTAGTAAGGACTTCCATTATGATGATGTAAAAAGAAAGGTGAGGGAGACAGCCTTGCCTTGTACTTGTTCTTATTAAGAAAGGTTTGTGTTTCTCACCATTAACTATGCTATTAGCTGTAGGCTTTTTTTTTTTTTGTAGATAGACTTTATCAAATTGAGGAAGTTTCCCAATTTTTCTACTTTACTGAGAATTTTTATCATGAAACTCTGTTCGATTTTGTCAGAAGTTATTTCTGCATCTACTGATATTATTCTGTGATTTTTCTTTTTTAGTCTGTCAATGTGATAGATTACATTAATTGATTTTCAAATATTGAACCAGCTTTGCATATCTGAGATAAGCCCCACTTGGAATTGGTGTATAATTCTTCTATACTTTTTGAATTCAACTGTCTATTACTTTGTTGAGGATTTTTTCATCTATTTTCATAAGAGATACTGGTCTGTAGTTTTCTGCTCCTATAATGTCTTTGTCTGGTTTTAGTAATAGGATAATGCTGGCCTCGTAGAATGAGTTAAGAACTATGCCCTCTACTTCTACCCTCAAAAGAGATTGTAGAGAATTTGTCCAATTTATTCCTTAAATGATCAATACATTTTTTTTTTGTTATTGCCTTTCAAAAATATTTAGAAGTATTTTTATTATTTCCTCATTTAAATCTTTGGTAATGTTCAAATCATGAGTAATTTGAAAAACTAAAATTAATAATAGCCTTTAACACAATATTAAATTAGAATCTTCAGATACTATTTTAATTTTCACAATGTCATAAAACTGCTACTTACTATGGTCTTCTGTGCTACATATGGCAGTTGCAGCAACAAAATGGGACTTAAAAGCTTAGAAAATGAGATTTTTTTTTCACTCTACCCAGAGCCTTGTCTAACATGAAGTATCTTTTAAAAGATGCACACCTATCAATGGGCTAAGCCATCCTTAAACTCAGTATTTTTATGTAGCTCAGCAAATACTGCCTCTGTCTTCAAACATCAACACTTCCATACAGACAAGTGCATTTTTTTTTTTTTTTCAGAAGGACTCAAGCGTAAGTCACAAAGGCCGTTTGGTTAGTGCAGGTCTGCAGCATGATGGTTACTCTCATCTAGGTCTTCATTCTACCTCTGTGATTTACAGCCTCCACTTTGTAACACAAAATCTCTGGAGACAGATCATCCAGGGATTATTTCTTATTTTAAAACTATTCTTGCTGGGACAGACTGTATCAGCCAAATAGTCAGACACCCTCCAGGAATTTCCTGATTTAAGGTAGGAATGTAGAATTTTCCTTTGTATTTTGGAATGATTTTCTATTTTTATTTTAGAAGATGCTTGAAGTAAAAATAATCTAAATTTGCAAGACAAAAATAAACAAGTGTCAATGAAAGAGATAAAGACATTAAGTAATTAACACTTTTCTATGTATTTTGGCACAACTTTCAGTTTCAACCAGATTTATTTTGAGTTTAATTGGGAAATCTATATTGGATAGTCTAACCTCCTTGTTTAGTATCATTTAAAACCATCTAGTAAGATAAGAATATATAACACATAGGGTTATTATTTCAATTTTTGGAATAAAATGAGAAATATTATATGAAGCATGCCATCTAGCTTCCTTAAATTTTATCCATTTTCATCATAGCATATTTTTCACATATTACTTTGCATCTGGAAAGTTATTTTGTGTCAGTTTCATTTCCTAAGATTTATCTGCTAGTAAGCACATTTAGAATTAATTCAAACTTTAGTTTTATTTCAATTAAAGAATAGTATGTTAGAGTGCAATGAGAAACACAATGGTTAAGATAAGTTAGATAGCTTTAATGAAATCATTATCTTTCTTAGTGACCTTGAGGGTGTCCTAAATTACTCTTCTTGATTGTGCATGGCAGTAGATATAAGAGCAATAATTGTGCCTGATAGTCCATTTCTAAAGTAGTTTCAATGACAATACCCCATAAGGCTTGAAGGTATTTTTATTACTCTAAGTCTAAGTGAAATTAATAAATAAATTAATATCTTTTCTTTGTATCTTCACTCACTTTCAGAAGTAGATTGCATTTGCTGAATAAAGATTTCCCTGTGCAATGTGTGGGCTAATAAAACACCATTTGAAAAGTGCTGAGCACAGTACCTAATATATATTAGATACTTTATAGACATCTTTTCCTGATCAGTTATTTCTTCTTTCTCTTTCTCCGATAATAAGCAAAGAGATTTTAATGGAGTTTGTTTATAACTTGTCTCTGAGAAAGAACATCATTACCTACAGAATGAGAAATATAAAATCTATGTAGACTCTGACTACCAAGTGTCAGATGTTCATATACTCTCTGTGGAACCTGTTAGTGAGCATTGCTGGAACTGACATAAGGTTTAGAAATAAAGAAGACATATAGTAGATTTTCCAGAATAGGTCCTGTTTTTCTTCTTTATATAATCACTTATAGCTCTTTTTAAAAAAGTGATAACATTGTTTAACTGTGAATGGATGTATTTTTGAGGGTCCTGACAGGAAACAGAAGTCACAGTCAAAAGTAGTGACTGAGAAAAATGTACTAAAGTATAGTTTGCAAATGTGTGGGTAGGGTCAATGGAAACTACTAACCGGAGATCACTGAGTACCCCAGAGATAGTCCTACCTGGGAGGCATTAACACTTCTATGTCAGAATTTGCAAGAGGACATTGGTCACTGGAAGCTAGAAAGAGCTACCCAGAGAAGGCAAACCAGCAAGAGCTGTCATCCTTTAGAGGGAAGATAACCATGCTAGATGGGCACAATAAGGAAGGACCTCAGCAGAAACAAAGTCAACTTTGCTCCCTCCTAACCACTTTTCTTTTTATGGTACTTCTTATTGGCTGAACCAAACTAGAAGTTAGAGGGCAACAGAACCAGTTGATACAGTTCTTCCCAGTCAGGCTTCTGGGGAAAGTACAAGGTGGTAAGCAACAGATCTGCAGGTGCAAACAGAAAACATTCAGCACAATACACTTTTGGTAGTGATGTATTTGATTTTTATTATAAAATCTTTCCTTTCTTAGAAGAAGTTAGAGCATTATGAAGGAAAAACAACTGGAGGGATGTTAAAAAAAACACTACAGAATGGGAGAAAAATTGCAAAACATATCAGATAAGGGGCTAACATCCAAAGTATATAAAGAATTCATACAACTTAATCATTAAAAACTAATCTAATTTTAAATGGGGAGAGAAATGAAATAGACATTCATTCAAATAAGATATCCAAAGGACAAGTAGGTACATGAAAAGATATTTAACTTCATTAATTATCAGGGAACTACAAACCAAAACCACACTGAGGCATCAACTCTCACTTATCAGAATGGCTATCATCAAGACAAGAGATAACAAGTGTTGTTGAGGATGTAAAGTAAAGGAAACCCTTACACACCATTGGTGGGAATGTAAATTGGCCCAACAACTATAGAAAATAAGATGAAGTTTCCTTAATAAATTAAAAGAGAACTACTATATGATCCAGCAATTCTACTTCTGGGTATGTATCTTTCAAAAAAGAAAACATATATCAAAGAGATATATGAACTCCCCTGTTTATTACAGCATTATTCACAAAAGCCATGATATGGAAACAACCTAAGGTCCTGGGTGAGTGGATAAAGAAGATGTGATATATATACCCAATGGCGTATTATTCAGTCATGAGAAAGAAGGAAATCCTGTCATTTGCGACAACGTGGGTGGACCTCGAGGACATTATTCCAAATGAGATACGTCAGAGAAAGACAAATACTATATGATATCACTTATGTGTGGAATCTAAGAAAGCCAAATTTGTAAAATTGAAAGTAAAATGGTGTTTACCAGGGCCTGGGAGAGGGCAGCTAGGAGAGATGTTGTTTAAAGGTACAAACTTGTGGCTGGTAGACAAATTCTGGAAATTTAATACATAGTATAGTGAATATACACAATATTTTACCATACTCATCAAACTTATTATGAGACTAGACATTAACTATTCCCACCACAAAATACAAAATAAAACTCTGCTGGAAGCCGTGCTTCTTCAGAGCATGTTTTTCCTTGGTGAAGACTGTACTCTTAGGTTATAGTCCACAGTCTGGCTCAAATAAAATTCTAATCTATCCCTATTATAGACTGTTTTATGGTTTATTTGTATTGACATATGATATATGAACACTTTTCAATATGTATGCATATAACATATATACAATACTGCAATGATGATTTTTAATTATTTGAGTTCATTCTTACTACCAAAATCAAACAAAATGAAGTTTATGCCTAGATCAAGGAGAAAAACAATGATATCCAAAGTGGCTACTGTTGGTGAGTTTAAATGGGTCACTCAAAATAGTATAGAAAGTAACATGCTAAGGAACCATGAAAATTGGAAATTATATAGTTTACCATAGTTACGGTCAAATGATTTGTGGACAAAATAGTAATAAGCTTAAATATAATATGGAAATTTTTTTAAGTATTCAAAGAGAAAAGTGTACATTGAGTTATGTATCTAAAACTGAAGAAGGGATCTGAAATCAAAAGGGTCTGTTACAGTCTGAATGGCAACACCAAACCAATAGAAATTTGGGGTATTGCCATTGATATTTAGGCAGACACTTGAACTCTATCATTTAAAATGCATTTTGCGAAGTGTTTTAAGTGGTTAGGAAGGTCTTCTTCTGGCAAGGAATATTTGAGAAGAGATCTAAATGAAATAATAATCCCATACCTAAATCTGGGGGAAGAACATTCCAGAAAGATGGAGCATTAAGCACAAAGATGCTGAGGCAGAAGAGGAGTTATTTGCTTTTTATAAATAAGCCAAAATTGTCTGATTAAGATGAAATGACTAGTAAGAGAATAATCTTTAACTGAAATTATTTTCTCTATGAGAGTTTTTATGTCAGTTGTATCTTTTAGAGTGGTATCTAATGTTAATGTTGTTCCTTAGTCCTAATAATTTGATCTCTCATTCCTACAATAATTCTCCCTTTCTGATGTAGCTTCCCTTCTTTGACCTTGACCATGCCTCTATCATAGCCTTTATTGAACACATCTGTATCACAGCCCTTATCCACCCACTTTCATAATCACTGGTAAAAAATTTTGGTGGTGAAAACAATTAAAATTTTAAAATAATTTGAATAATTAATTGCTTCTCAGAATTATGTCTCACCTTGACAGTATACAAAATGGAAATGCTTACTGATCTATAATATCTTCAGAAAGACCAACGAAAACTGTAGCTTGCATTTAATATCTACCTCTATTATTTCACCAGGAGTGGATTTCACAAGAGAGACAGGTAATTGATTCAATTAACATAAGAAAAATCTGTACCTAATCAAGCAGTCTTGTCCCATGTGGACAGATGCTTCTTAGTGAGACACGTGGCAGGTGGTTCCATAGGAGTGGTTGGAAAAAGAAAAGTCACTTTAACTAGAAGCTGCTTTGGTTATTAAAAAATCTTTTCCTTCCCCCAGGTTTCTTAATTTTTCCTTTGTTGTTTTGTTGTCCAATTTCATATCCCAAAATTATCCTTTGTTCACAGAGATTATTTCTGTTGGTTGCTCTATCCAGTAAACCATTTAATTTTTATGTCTAATGACAAAGAAACACTTGACATAAGAAATAAAAAGAAAATAATGTTTGTTATATTCCATCCCTCAACATGGAATTTTGTTTTCCCACACATCAAATAATATTAGAGAAAGATTTTTTTTAAATCCTCCTCAGTATTCTGCTTTGCATTCTTTCTTTTTCCATAAAGTCAGCTTGTAAACCCTTTTAATTCCCAAACTACAGATCTAAAAGAAACCATAAAGTTGGTTGTTTTTCTTTCACTGAGGGAAAAAAAAAAAAACTATAAGGGAAAGACAAGTCATTTTTCAAATACTGGAAAGGCTGTGAGAAAAGGGAACCCTCCTACACTGTTGGTGGGAATGCATTTTGGTGCAGCCAGTGTGGAAAACAGTATGGAGATTCCTCAAAAAACTAGGAATAGACTTACCATATGACCCAGGAATCCCACTCTGGGGCATATATCCAGAAGGAACCCTACTTCAAAAAGACACCTGCACCCCAATGTTCATAGCAGCACTATTTATGATAGCCAAGACATGGAAGCAGTCTAAGTGTCCATCAGCAGGTGACTGGATAAAGAAGATGTGGTATATTTATACAATGGAATACTATGCAGCCATAAAATAACAACATAATGCCATTTGCAGCAACATGGATATTCCTAGAGAAAGTTATTCTAAGTGAAGTAAGCCAGAAAGAGAAAGAAAATACCATATGAGATTGTTCATATGTGGAATCTAAAAAAAAAAAAAAAAGAACATAAATACAAAACAGAAACAGACTCATAGACATCGAATACAAACTTGTGGTTGCCGGGGGGAGGTGGGAAGGGATAGACTAGGAGTTCAAAATTTGTAGATACTGGCAGGCACATGTAGAATAGATAAACAAGATTATATTGTATAGCACAGGAAATGTATACAAGATCTTATGGTAGCTCACAGTGAAAAAAGGTAACAATGAATATATGTATGTTCATGTATAACTGAAAAATTGTGCTCTACACTGGAATTTGACACAACATTGTAAAATGACTATAACTCAATCAAAAAATGTTAAAATAAATAAATTAACTAATTAAATGAAAAAAAAAAGACAAGTCATTTTTTCATCATTTCACCACACCTTGTCATCATACCTAAAGTACCAACAAAGTGTTTCACAAATGTAAGACACTTTATATTATTTTTAAGATTTTTACACAAGCTATTTCTTGGGGTCACTTTTCTGTTTGTTCATGTTATCCATTAACTTATTCATCCAGCAAATACATATTCAGTGCCTGCCATATGTCTAATACAGGTCTAAATGCTGGGGTTATGAATAATAAGATACAGTCCATGCCATTAGTAAGGGTGGGGAGGGCATGAGGAAAAATATCAGTGGGGAGTTAAAACCCCTGCAGTAATAACAATGATAAAGATAAGCAAATATTATTATGAGAAATCAAAGTTAAAGCAGAATAAATTTTTGAGAAAATTACCCCTGAACTATATATATGTGGTATATATAGTGTATCTATACAATAATATATAGTATATAAAAGTATATACATATATGTAGACAATAGAATATCATTCAGCTATTAAAAAAAAACCCAAAGAAATCCTGCCATTTGTGATAACGCTTACTGTTCATCTTAATACTGTGAATGCTGGTTTTAATGCAAACACAAGAGCATTTAAGTCATGTGCAGAAACACTGCAATTAAAGAACAGATACTTTATAGCTTGTCCATGTGTATATACTTCTTCCTCCCAGAACAGTGGAAGCACTGCAGAAAACTCACTCAACAGTTTATTTCACTTCCTGATATTCTCCCCTTTTGCTAATACTCTACCTCCAGTTCACTGATGAGTAAGGAGAGACAAAGAAAAGGAGCTATTGGTTGCCCTATTTTTCTTTTATTTCTGTCATCATTGTCATGTAGGTAGTTGAATGACACAGGAAATAAAATGAGTAAGGAATCTATGATAGAGTTGTAGAGTTGCTTGTTTTCTAGAAGACAGCTGTCATACTTCTGCATCCAAACCAAGTTCTAGTTTAAGAAGAAAGTTGGCTTTTCAAGACTGTCAGAACCCCACTTACTAAGTCACAGCTGTTTCACTCCTACTTTATATTTGCTTTGAGTCTTGCTGAATCCCCATGTCTTACGATTCCACTGGTATTCTGCATTCACGGAGTATTATGACTCCTGCATGTGAATGTGGTTGCAAAAAACTGGACATGCATATCACTTTTATCTTTTCTGCCCAGGTGCAAGTTCCATTTTCCCATCAGACTTCACTTACAAAGCACAAGTTCAACCAAAAACTTGGTAAAAGTATCAAGATGGCAACAATAGAACATAAAACCAAGTATGAGGCCCTTCTGGACGTGGGGTCCTGGGTGATGGCATAGATTGCACCCCCATGAAACAAACTTTTCAGGCTTTATCCTCTTCAGCTCCTCACCTCATGCACTGTTCCAACGGCTTGGCTTCCTCGCCTGTCATATTTGCCTGAGGGCTGGGCACTTGCTCTCCCTCCAGACATCAGCATGGCTTGCTCTCTTTCTCCTCCAGTCTTTACTGTAGCATCACCCTTTAGCCAGGTCCTTCCTGGCTGTTCCTAAATTGCATTTTGCTCACCCCCAGAACCTCTCATCCCTTGCTTCTCTCTATTTTTCTCTTATAAAGAGCCCTTATTTACATCTAGGATACTATGCATTGTATCTATTTACCTTATTACACATCTCTCCCCCTGGGATGTAAGCTTTATATGGTGAGGGAGTTTTGTTTGTGTTGATATTTGCTCTTTCTCCAGAGTCTGTAATTATTAGTGGCAAATACAAGATGTGCAATAAATATTTAATAAATGAAGTAATGTCTTGTATTGGGGCCAAATGCTAAAGTGGAATTAAATCAAATAAACAAGAGAAACAACAGCCAGAAACAAAATAGGAGTGGGGCTCAAACATTCAGAAACAGCAGAAATTTTAAGCCAGAGATTGAGGTAGCTAGGATGAATGTCAGCCCTTAAGTAGGACTGTCCTTAAATTCCAGCAAGTGAGGCCCTCACCTTGGACTCCGTGCCTCAGAGGGTCCCAGTATGCTTTGCCACATCTTCATCAAAAATTTCTAAAGTTCTGCAGTTTTCGGAGTCCTAGCTCTCCACTTCAGGAGTGTGGACCCAGTTCTGGGGAACAGTCTAATGAGGAGAGATTTCCTGCCGGCCAGTGCAGTATCTCTTCCATGAGATTGCATAAGAGTGGCCACCAGAATGTTTCTTATGTGATATTTTGGGTATCTCTCATTCATTAGACAGAAAAATTCAGGGCGGGGACTACCAGTGGTCCAATGGTCGCTGACCCTTGGGTCTGAGCTCCCCACCTGTCAGTATTCTGACTGTGGTGGCAGCTCTAGTGTACAGTCCTCCAAAGTGGAAAGAGGGGTGGTAGGCATCCTTTAGCCCGATCTCCCACAGCCGTATTCATAGTTACCTCACCCTTTTATATACTCCACACCATATCTCAGGCCATGGTCCACGGGTGACCTCATCTGTCTCCTACAAGAGCTCTGCAATGTCAGTGGACTATTTCAATCAATGCTCTCTCTTTTCTAGAAATGATGTCGTTATTCTGTGTTCTTCCAGGTTGGTCTCACGTCATACCAGGTGAGATACGGACAGAATACAACTACTTTTCTTTTCTTCCCATTGGTTTGTTGCCAAACATTTCTCCTGGTGGCGGTCTATGGAGGGCTAGTACACCATCAACATTAAAAGAGATTAAATTCTAGAAACAACATTATAGCCTAAAGATGACCAGAAAACCATTAATATTCACATTTTCTTGCATTTATGAGCATCTTCAATCAAGCACAGTAACAACCTTTGAGAGACTCAGTCGGTAGAAATCAGCTTCACAGGCAGCATGCTGACTGATGCAGCATTATAAGTAATGATGTCACTGCCGTTAAACGAGTGGTATTAGGGAACTGCAGAAACAAAAATATCTACCTTGTTCCAATACAAATAGGTTCTAACGAGTCTTGACATTGTGAGTAGTAAGATCATCATTTTCATTTACAGTAGAATCAAGTTAACAAGGGCACATTTAACAATAAAAATATGTTTCCTGGAGTCGTATGAATAGGAAATGGTGCCTGAATCTTCATGTGCACTAATTTGACAGTAAACAACCATGTAAGTCTCTTTTCTCTACTCAATTATTCTAAGCCTTCATCAATAAATCACTATACTTTAGATAGGCCCATGAATTTTGTAATCTATTTTAAATCAAATCGCTTATATGAACAGGGGTCACACAGAAAAGTATCTGCATGAAAATGCATACACAGTGGAGGGTCGTCCTACCTTTGGGAACGTGCTGCCTTTATGAGAAGGTAATGGACTCCCCATGCAAAGTGGATGCAAGACACTATTTTTCAAGGCACAGGGTGCCCAAGTGATATGTAGGATAGACAATCTCAAGTTCTGAGTGAGAAGGTAAGGCAGAAATTAAATCCAGGAATTCACGCACTCCCTGGGTAACCTCAATCAAATAATTTAGATTCTCCTAACTTATAAAAATGGTTAGTTGGATCAGATTTATAGTAAGGCTGTCTGTCTAAGATTTAATTTAATTTCTTTGACTCTTCCTTGAAGAAACTTTTTGCCTCCATTTCTTCAAGCATATCTTGGGAAAGTGTGTCCACTATATTTCCTTAGGACATCACAGAAACCAGTTAACTAGTATTTTGGACACATGAGATTTCTTTAGCCACAGAGAGAATTAGAAAACAATAATTTTTTATTATTATATACAAGGGTTTTCTTTCTCTCTTTTTTTTTTTTCCCCAAAATGGGGATACTTCAAGTTGTAACTAAAAGAGAAGTTAATTCAGTTTGGCTTTAAATATCTACAAGAGAGTGCAAAGTCAATACCTAAAAAAGGAACCTATTAAAAACGCATATAAAGGGAAATTGCAGTCAAGCAGCTACACCATCTGGGTCATATGAAGATGAGAAGCAGTGATGAGTGTCTGCACGCTGATGGTGCTGCAGACCTAATCAACTCACTGTCTCTCCGAGCAGCCATGTGTACAGATAAATGAAGAGAGGTGACAGGCTAAAATTTCCCGCTGACTTGCTGTGGGTAAGCTATTTTGCTCCATCATTGCCTCAGCTTTGCTTACAGGAGAGTAGATTGACTCTAGCATGTGCTCGTCTACTAATCGTTTTGACTAAATGAACCAGATCTCATGGTAAAAGGTGCCAACAACATCTGGTAGCTCTAAATCAGAATCAGTGTGGATAAACTCTGCCATGGCGCCTTTTACTCAGTGGTGATCACAAATCAGCAGCTGCCACTGACCCAACACAATGTGACCCCGTGTGACTACTTCATCAGGCAAAGACAGATTCCTTATGGCTTTCAATGCTGATTTTTTTGCCCTATGTTCAAAATAGTTTCTAAAGTCAATGGAAGTATTTTATTGTGTTTCTTTCCAGTAGGTTGTTTTGCAGTTTTAACCACCAATCTATCTCAAACTTGGCCTGAGAACTTTATTTTGTGGACACTCATCTCTTACACATAAGGCACATTAAACTTAAAGCCATTAAAAGCATCCTAGAGCACTGGGACATTTTTCAGCTATAAATTTCTGCTTTGATTTGAAAACAAATTGAACTTATTATCCTTTAAGTATAAAATCAAGTTAATATTTAAAAGGCTCCAGCATATGGGTATTGGGACCCTGTCCCCTTGGTAGAACTTATGTCTTTAAAGCATAACAACAATTAGATATTTACTTAGCTAGAAATCACCATTGCTATCAGATTCAGTTACTTATTGATTCCTGAATATACCAAGGCACTTTTGTGAAAATTTCGAAAAGACACATGAATTAGAAACCTTACACATTTCTCCAGGCTAAATTGTATCAGGGCTAGGGCAGAGCTTTTGGGAAATCAAGCACAGGCAAGAAATCAGCCCCCCAGTCCTCTGAGCCTTTGCACAGTGCACATGCTGAGAAAGTACAGGCAGAACTTACCTGGTGCAAGTTTATAAGATTTCTGAGGACTGGGGCAAGAGGAAAATTAGACGCTTGCAGACAGTACCCAAAACATTAAAACATTTTTGTGCATTTACGTGTACATGTAGAGAAAGATAGATAGGTATAAATATGTAGATATTTAAATCCACAAAGAAAAAAATTTTAAAGCTGTTTCCCTACCTTGTCCAGTGGAGCATCCTGCAGATTTTCTGATGGAATGAGGCTGTAGAATGTGAGAGAGACAATTGATTTTTTAAGATATTAGTAAGCAAATACAAAAAAAAAAATTGATTCAAACTAAAACACGTAATAATATTTCAATACTTTTGTTCTTTTATAGTAGCTAACATTATTTTCCCTTTAGAGAAACTTTCCACGAAATAAAATTTAGTGTGCCAAAAATGTCATTTAAAAAATTTTGCATCTACAATTTACTTCAATCACATCCACACTCCATTTATTTCAGGAGCAGAATTTCACATGTAACTTTGCAAATCAGTCAGAGTAGTGGGAAGGGGATTTGGTATATTATTCTATGATTAAGTTTTGAAGAACCTGCTAGTACTGATGGCCAATAGTAAAAAAAAAAAAAAGAAAAGAAAAAAATGTTTAATTCATAAAGCAAAATGTTTTGGTTGTCCCTCTTTTTATTCCACATATCTTGAGCTTCAATTTGTTGACTCTTTCTTATTAAGTTTTTCTTCACTGATATCAGGTTGGGGATAAGAAAGAAGAAAGAAAATCAACAGAAGGAATGGTTTCAGTATAACCTTGCCCTGACTACCTTCCAACCCTAAATCCTTACAAATTTCGATGCAACAATACCTATTTTTGGAAATAAACGATCCAGAAGGCCTCTGTTTGCAACAACATTTGCTGGTTTTTTTTTTTTTTGTACCTTTTGACCACTTTCAATCTTTTATCACAATAAAAGTAGGTTATTATTAAAATTTTTTCCAAACCAACCTTTAAAATAGATATACGTTATTCAAACCTTTTCCTTACACTTTTTTGTATCTAAGACAGGTCATAATTAACATTTCTTCTAATAGGCTCTTGAAATTAGCCAAAATTGCTTAAAGCCCAAGGTCATATCTTGTTTCCTTTACTTCATCTTTATAGGTAACCAAGTATTATACTGAAGTTCATAAGCATTACTCAAAGATATTTTTTCTTTATAAATTATGTAAATATCCACAAACAATAAGTAGTTTTACCTTAGTGTTTTAAATTTTTCTCATTCTTAATGTGCTAGTTCCGTGCAAGACATTGCATCAGTGAAGACATTTATAAAGATATTCAATTATTGCAGTTTAATACTAGGGCATTAATAAATTTATCTATTAACTTATCAATTTACTTAGTTAAATACCATTTCATACCAATTTTGCCCCAGATACTGGTCTGGTTCCTGAGAAAGAGTTTACAATATTGTGGATATGAGAATCTCTAAAACCTATGACTACAAAATTATAAATATAGTAATGTGGTCAGGATGTTATAAAGACAAGCCAAGATTCTACCTGACCCTTGAGTGTACATAGAGACTTTTTTTTTTTTAAGTTCCTAGAGTAAAAGAAATTCTTAGCTGTGCCTTTTTAAAAAACCTTCTATTCTTTCTTCCTTCTTTTCTTTCTTGTATAAACTAAATTGTTCCTAACTAAATAGCCATTTGTGAAATTGTTATATAATAATGTAGCTTGTTCATAGGCTACTATATTGAAATGAGAATTATCCGAGTATGCGCTATCTTGGAAATTGCAAACACTCAAAGTAGCTCAAGTTTGTAGAAAACTTAAAGATCAGTTGACGGTGGGCGCATGAATTTATTTCTGGGCTCTCAACTCCGTTGCATTGGTCTACAAGTTTACATGACTATCATAGTGTTTAATTCCTATGGTTTTATAATATAATTTGAAATCTGAAAGTGAAATGTCTCAAGCATTATTCTTTTTCACGATTGCATTGATTCTTTGGTGTCTTTCATGATTTGACATGAATTTTAGGGTTTTTTTTCTATTTCTATGAAAAATGCCATTAATTTTTGGATAGAACTTTCAGTGAATCTGTAGATACTTCAGGTAGTATGGACATGTTATCAATATTAATTTTCCTAATCCATCAACACAGAGTATTTTTCTACTTTTGTGGCAATACGGGTTATGGGCGGACCTGGAGGGCATTATGCTAAGTAGAGAAGAAATAAGCAAGAAATAGAAAGTCAAATATGATAGGATCTCATTTATATGTGCGCTTGAAAATAGTCAAACGGAACCCTTCATAGAAGCAGAGAGTAGAATAGTGGTTACCAGGAGCTGGGGAGAAGGGCAAGTGGAGAGGTGATGCTTAAAGGGTGCAAAGTTTCAGTTTTGCAAGCA
Source organism: Camelus ferus (assembly GCF_009834535.1). Lineage (NCBI taxonomy): Eukaryota > Metazoa > Chordata > Mammalia > Artiodactyla > Camelidae > Camelus > Camelus ferus. Next base: position 20,185,271 of record NC_045720.1, read on the forward strand.
TTCTGGAGCTTTACTGTAAGGTAAAGTGCCTATAGTGCCTATAGCCAACAATACTGTATTGTATACTTAAAATTTACTAAGAGGGTAGATCTTACGTTAAGTGTTCTTACCACAAATTATACTACCAATAATAAAAAGGTGGGAGGAAACCTTAGAAGGTGATCAATATGTTTATGGCCTTGATGGTGGTGGGTGATAGTTTCATGGATAATTTATCTTCAAACTCATTAAGTTATATACACTCAATATATACAGCTTTAAAAGGAAAGGAAAAAAAATGAAGAAATCATTGCTTTCAAATTTACTGATTTTCTTCACTCTTCTGATAACTTTAATCCTGTGTATACATTCTGATTTGAAACTTTGAGCTTCTTTCCCCAAAATTATACTGAGTAGTGTCTCTTGTTCTCTCTCTTAAATCAAGGTGGTTCATTGTTTCTACCACCTGAAGTACATTTTAAAACAGCAATCTAGGGAGAACATAAGATATATAATGGCACACTTATAGTTTACTTGGACTAGTTCATAATGAATATAATTTAGGAAAAAACATCTCTAGTCTTGAAAAAAAGTATCATGATTTCAATCAGATCTGCACAATTAAACAAAAACACAGAGCTATGCTCAGGAAGATAAACTAGTTCCATCTTTATATGCCAAACTAATTCCCATCCCATGTCCACAGTCATGTGCAACAGTCAAATATAAGAGATTCACAAGATGTTATTATTTACAACATAAGTCTTATATTTGCAAAAATTAACTTCAATGTTTGTATCAAACTTGTTAGTACTATTTCAAATACATCATTTTAGTGCTGAGTTCAAAATATAAAAATGACTTAAGAAAGGAAGAGAAAAATAAAAAAATTACTTTTCTAAGATAATAATCCCAAGTTATGAATAAATCAGAATTTTAAATAAAAATATAAACTATAGGCATAAGCCTGCTTGGTAGATATAAAATTACACTGTAACAATATTTTAATGAATTAAACTATAGTACATGTGATTTCTACGTGTAAATATTGTACTAACTCTTATTTTGCTAATGCTATTCTTCAGTAAATTTGATAGTAAATATTACTGAATAAATAAATGTTAAGTAATTGATGATATGACTTTTATTTTAATATCCTAGTTAATCATAAGTTCTAAATAACAACTTACTTCTAATCAAAAGATCACATTCTTTAGAAGTAATCATTGTGTTACGAAGTAATACGTAAAAGATCACATATATTCATTATCATTTGGGTAATAAATATCAGAGTGATCATTGTGATTGTATTATTTGCAGAATTGATAATAGTATTGAGGTAGTGATATAGAAATAACCATAAGATTATTGACTGCTTGCTCTGTACTGCTAAAAGTAATAGATGCATTATGTCAGATTATCCTCATACTATTGCTATAATTTACAAATACATGAAACTGACAATTAGCTTAAATGACTTGAGATTAAATAAATTGCCAAGGCCCTCAAATCAGACAGTGACAGAGTTGGAATTTTAGAAGAATGTGGCTAAATTCAGAACCCCAGTACCCTTATCTCTACTCTAAAATATATGATCATTTACATATACACTCCATATTACATATGAATTCTGTGAGCAAGGTTATCTCATATTTAATTCATCAAATATGTTGCAAATATGTATGTGTTTACCTTTTAAAAGTCAACGAATTTACATGAATTCCCCACTTTGTGAAAGGAAAGTTTGTGTTGTACTGAATTTGTAACTCATGATGCCTGTTGGGTTCACTGTAAATACATTAGTAATTTTAAGATTTAAAATACATATATGCTCTAGCAATCCCACTAATGGGCATATATCTGCAAAAGACAAAAACACTAATTTGAAAAGATACAGTGCACCCCAATATTCATAGCAGCACTATTTACAATAGCCAAGACATAGAAGCAACCTAAGTGTCAATCGAAAGATGACTGGATAAAGAAGATGTGATATATTTTACATACACACACATACACAGACATGCACACACATACGTATATATAGGAATATTACTCAGCCATAAAAAGAATGATATAATGCCATTTTCAACAATTTGGATGGACCTAGAGATTATCATACTAAGTGAAGTTAAGTCAGAAAGAGAAAGACAAATATCATATGATATCAATTATATGTGAAATACAAAAAAAAGATACAAACTTATTTACAAAATAGAAATAGACTCACAGACATGGAAAACAAACATGGTTACCAAAGGGAAAAGCGAGGGGGAGGGATAAATTTGGGATTAACCGACATACACTACTCTGTGTAAAACAGATAACAGGGACCTACTGCATCACACAGGGAACTATATTCAATATCTTGTAAGAAACAATAATGGAAAAGACTTTGAAAAAGTATACATATAGATATAACTGAATCACTTTTCTGTACACATGAAACATTGTAAATCAACTATACCTCAATAAAAATTTAAAAAAAATACATATATCAAATCTAGCCTTTATGTGCACAGTGACTGAACTTGAGTGACTGAACTGAGAGCCTTTCCAGTTTTGCAAGGACCATGTGTCTGTAATTCTTGACGGCTGCCACTAGGTGGTAATCTTGTCATTGCTGTCAATGAATAATTTTCTGATACATTAAAAGAAAAGTTAAAGAACAAAATCCTGTATCATTAAAATCCTTGTTGCAAAACATAACAACATTTTCTACCTTAAAAATTAAAAAAAAATCATTCTTTACCTACTTATCTCAAATTACTAAAACTATGAAACAGAATGCATAGTAATCTATCCTTTTATGGAGTACATACTTTGCCACTGTGCAAAATTAATTGAATGTATGCTCTCATTAATCCTCACAAATAAATACAAGTGCTAATATCTTCAAGTAACATATGTGAGATATACCATAAATTACAGAACTAGAAAAGTAATACAAACATTCTAATTCAAAGCCCAGATATAAATCTGCTCCCTTCCATCTGCTGTGATGTAAATGTTTGGTTTTGTTTTTTAACTTCTTTTTTAATAAAATGTAAAAATATTATTTGGAAATGCATTTAAATTTCTTTTGTAAATGTTTCCATTACATAATTTTAAAATAAAATTATTAAAAAAAAAACCCTGTAATTTTAATCATTCCTTTGACAGTAAAGTACCCAAAATATGGTAGGAGTCTCATATTATTTTAACATTTTTCACTTGGACGCAGCTCTTGAAAACATTCAAAGGTGTTTAATAGACATCTTTGTTAACTATGTTAACTATACTTAATAGTAATGCTCTGTATACTTGAAATTTGCTAAGAGAGGAGATTTCAAGTGTTCTCTCCACATGGACAAAAAAAGTAGAATATGAGGTGATACGCTAATTAGTCTTATCAGGATAATCAATTAACAATGTATGTTTATGTCAAAACATCATATTGTACACCTTAAATATATGTAATTTTTATTTGTCAATCATTTCTCAATAAAGCTGGGGAAAAAGATGTGGATAGAAATCATTTAAGTATTTGAAACTTGCCTTTACTCAGTTATGATACTGGGTCTCAGATTTACTTGATACCCATTATTAGTCCCGTATTCAATGCCTGGTTCTAACCTGTATGTGGGAAATTGTATAGCCAGGAAAGAGTCCCAGTATGGACAGGTTTCAAATAAGGGCATGCATATTGCATTTCAGTATCTTAGAATGAAAAAAAGAAGCATCATACGTGAAAAGTCTTTAACCAGTTCTAAGGAATTTCTTTTAAAAGATATAAAACAAAATGTCTAATCAATAAGATATCATTCCATTACAACAGTTTTCCAAATATATAATATATATTTAAGAAGAAAGGGTTTGTTGTGTGAAAACTGAACGCAAGAGCACTGAATAATTGTGAAGGCTCTACACTAGAATATTGTCATAGATGAGGACTGGAAAACAGTTAAAAAATATTAAATGTGACTGGAAATTTTGATGTTATGGTGAGTGATGTGTAAGTTGAGGTCTGAGAAATAGGTAAAGCCCAGATCAAGTCTGGCCCTGAGAGATACACTAAGGAAGTTGGATTTTCTTCTCTGTGATATGAAAAAAAAATTTTTTAAACTTACAAGTTTTTAAAAATCCAAACATCATAGAACTATGAGTGTCATTTTTAGAGTTTACTTCCATGAGGAAGCAAGTTATCCATTTTCAAAAACTTTGCATCAAAGGAGAAGTAAATGAATAAAGACAATCTTTCTAATTATCCTTCCTAAGAAAAATTAGTTACCATATTTGCTTTCATTCATATCCAGTAATAATTCATCTTGATTTCTTTAGTGTAAAGAATTTTTGATAAGATATTTTAAAAAAAAACATCATGGCAAGATAAATGGAACCGAATTTAACATCACAATTTTCATTATTTTAAAGATAGGAAATTACATGTAGTTATGTAAAAATCTGCTAACAGATGTTTTAAACATTTTTCTCTTTGGTTAAAGTATGTATTGCCAGTGGTTTTATTTATTTATTTATTTTTCATTTTAAAGTTTCCACAACATTTAGATCCACTCTACAAAGTATCGGAAATCCTCATACCTGAAAATATATATTTACTGTTATCAATAAGCACCAAATCAGGCAACAATCCTTATGATTGTCCCCTATTTGTTGGCAACAAAGATATTTTCACAAGGTGGGCAATATAACATAGCCATATCCTAATGGGTGGGACATGGTGATGGCTCCTCCCCACCAAAACTGGAAAAGAAACCACAGGTACATTCTCTTGCCGACCCACTTAAGAATGTAATATGAATACATTTGTACACCTAGAAATTGATTACCTTAAAATTATTTATAAAAAGATGTTGGGCACCTCTGGGGCATGAGTAACCTAGATCTACAGTCATTATTGACATCTTTATCCCTCCACAGGACTTCCTACTTTTCCCTGTATCAGATTAATTCGACAAGGAATTTATCCTGTCAGTTTTATCTTAGAAATGTCTTTTAAATTTGGGCTTTCTGCTCCAGAGCCATACCCATTGCGAAGTCATAAATTCACCATCTCCTCCCTGGATTTCTGTAAGAGTCTTTTTTTTCTTATATTGCCTCCACATCAGTTTTCCCCACATTTCAACTGATCTGCCCCAGAGTTGGCAGAGTTATCATTATTAAAAACAAACAAAAAGCTCATGCCAATTTTTTTATATCAAACTTAATTGGCTTCCTGTTAATCAAAAGTAATACACTTTGAGCCCTACACAATGTCCTCAACCAACATGTCCAGCTGAATCTTCCATGCATGCTAAAATTCTAGAACCACTGCATTTGCTATTCTCCAAATATACCCAGTTCTGTCAAGGTTGTGAGACTTAGGATCATATCTCAGTTCTACTCCCTTGGACTCAACTTTTTACTCTCTCTGTTCTTCCTTACCCATGACCATGTTTAGAATTCCTTAAAGATTCACTTCAATGCTTTTTCCTCACACCTACCTCGCCAGTTCAAAACAAACAAAACAGAACAAAACTATTTCACCTCGCAATAGAGTTTGTTCATTTCCTTTCCAATTTTCATAATACTTGATTGTAAATTCAATTACAGCTAGGATGATGAGACAAATTATTGCACAACTGGGTTTTTGAGTTTAAAATGAAGATATTAATAACTGCATAAAGACAATTAGTTTAAATCTAAGAAAACTGCAATACATCGTCACTCTGATTTTAGCAGATACCACACAGCAGTACAATTGCCTGGTTAACTTGCTTTTCCTGTTAGTCTGTGATTGTCTTGTCTTCATGGTATATATTTCATTTGATCAATATTTGTATCTGAGTATTTAGCACATAGCTGTGTCTCAATAAATATTTTTGAATGAATATATATAAACTTGTAGACTCAGATGTGTTAAACACAATGCACAATGAGTCGTTTTTATGTATACATACATTAATCAATATTGTAGAAATGTTAGCAGGAGTTTTGCCATATGGAATAGCTAGAAACCTAGGGTTGTCTAAGGAACCATTCTTGCTTTACATTGAATAATTTTCCATGTTTGTTATTATTGTAAAATTTTAATGAATTATGATACACATATAGAAAAGTACAAAAATAATGTGCCTTTTGTTTACCAAAATTGATAAATTTTAAAAAGTGAATACACCAGAAATCAGAACACAAATTAAGAGATGAATTATTAGCAGGATCTCATGGGACCTCTTTGTGCTTACTTCCAGTAACTACACTGTAACTAGGATAAATAATATTCTGACTTCTGACACTTTGATTAGTTTTCCTATTTTGGTACTATATATTTTGCTACTGTATAAATTAAACCATATTGTATGCTTTCTTTGAAATATGATTTTTTTCTCTCAACATTATCTTTTGAAATCTTTTGGCCAGTTTCTACTAGATCTGAACAGTATGCACACTCCACATTTAGGTAATGAATACATACGTGTATATATCCAGCAAACACACACACGTAATCACCAAACATCTGAACATAAATATTGAGAAGCACTGTTTATAACTATCTCAAACTTGAAATAAACTAAAATTATATCAATAGTAAGATTAAGTATAACCACCTATGCTCCTGTGATGAAATGCCATCTAGAAATGAGAAACCACATTCAACTCTCACAGTACAATACTGAGAGAAATAACTCATCTGTCTCTCTACCCGCCATCATTTACAATCATTAAGAATTACAAATTTAAAACATTAAGCTGAAATAGGCTATTAAACTAAACCATTCAGGGGGCCATTAACATATGCCCTGTGACTGAATTTCAAACAAATACAAAATTTCCTGATAGGCATAGAAAATAAAATAGTTTTTCAAAACAGCCCTATTCAAACTACTTGCTCTTTGGTATAAATAGATATACAGATGATAGATGATAGATAAATAGATAGATAGACAACTAGAAAGAAAGAGAGAGAAGTGATAAAAGTTCATGTATAACATTTCATCATGTAAATGTAATTTAGGCAAAACCCTACAGCTTTCTATTTATATGTTTATTTCATCAAAAATGCTTACATATCATTGTCTAAAGTCTAAATTGCTCCTTATAAACACAGAAATCAATACCTTATTTACTAATTTCATGTGTAGAATTGTCTTACTCCATTATCAAGTATAATTCTTACATTACTTTCTGCTTCTAGTGAATGAAAATTATTGAAGATAATCATTAGTAATAACTTAAAAATTGTAAAACAATGAGATTGCAATTTTACCATCATTGCATAATAATAGAGTAATTTTAAGATATCTATGTACTTAATGGAATATACAGAATAAGCTGTAGTTTCACATAAATTATAGGAAAATTAATGGTCTTAGTGAGAGATTTTATTGAAAACAGCGCATTTGAACATTTGGATTCATGTTTGTTACATACATTTCCCTTGAAAACAACTGTTACACAGATTTTGCTTTTATAACCAACTGTTACAAAATGAATATTCACTTGTGTCAGCTTTTAACTAAAGAAATAAAATATACTTAGACATGTAGAAATAGATTATCAAAATAAGTAAAATGCCACTGAAACAAAATAATCATTAGTATGATACACAGTGAGTCACAGCAATGTATTCAGAATATATTATAAAAGAATTATCTTTAATAATCCTTCAAGTAAATTTTAAAACTGTAGAGAAGAATATTGTTTGGCAATAAACATAAACACTGTTTTCACAAGCAAAGTGCATTGTCCCAAGAGTCTTACAAATGCTACTAAAACATTGAGAAAAGATATATGCACTTTAAGAAATGTAAAGTAAGTGAGATATAGAGTCGATGGCAGTGACGCTATACTGTTATAAATACTATATTATTTCTATTAGTATTTTTTTAAATGAATTATTTGAACACAAGGAAACCTCAATCAAATGTGTCTCTCAGGTTAATAATCAGCAATATACATACTATAAAAAAATAGAGGAAATGCTGACACAGACCATACATGGTCCAGAAATGCCTTAAAAGTGAAAGTCACAAATATCCTCAAACATGAATGCTAATGAAAAATGCTCTGGGCACACACCTCTACACTTGACTTACTCAACTGCAATCGGCATTTTGGCAGAAGCAATTTTTATACATGGAATTCTTGCTTAGAGTGGAGCAGTGGATAGAAAATAGCACAGAAATCCAGGAGGAAAAGAGTAAGAGTTGTTTGAGGATATTAAGGTTTTATCTACCAGAAAGATAGAATTTGAATGTTTTTTCTTTGTATTAAAATTTTCCTCTATCCATCCCTCCCTCTCTTTGTCTGTCTGTCCTTCCTTACTCCCTCCCTCCCTTCCTTTTTATTGTTTCCTCTTCCATTTACTCTTCCTTCTTCTACTAATTCATCATTATTTCATCTTGTAATGAATGCTACACAGCTTTATCCAGGAACATGTAACAATATAGTTAAATCACATTTTTTTTTTTAACCTAGAAGAGTCACTCAGGAATTTAAGTGAGAAGATCAAGAACAGATATACTATCAGAGAATGCCACTGATAAGAGAAAGAAAGTAAAAGACTTCCAACCTATCACCTGAAAGGGAGTGATCAACATAGGGGCAAACATGAGTTACACAAAATGTAGGAAAAAAACTATGCAGTGTTCTTTGATATAGAAAAGCATGAGGGATTAATTTTATGGTGGAGAAATTGGGGAATGGAGTTGGGAAAAATCAAGGGGCTAAAATGATATGCGACATATTTATTTTTATTTAACAATAAATGAAATGATGGCCTAGTTTTAAAAAATCAATAATCTAAAAATATATGGACATATGATGATTTCAAATAGAATTAAACACATTTTAAAAAAGTGATAGTGTGCTAATAAATATAAAGTGATCCTTAGAAAGGGAGAATTCAAGTCTAACTTGAGTGGTTAAGGGATATTTTATGATATTAGCTATACTTTGAAAAGGTAAAGAAAAAATATGCTTAGGAAGAAAATGAAATAAGCAAAGACAGAATGTTAAAAAAAAATCTAAATAGAGTGAAAGTTTAGGGTAGTTGAAGGGGACCAGTAGGATGGTACATTGGAAAATGATGTTTAGGTGAAACTGATAGAAAACTGAAGCTATATTTATAAGTTAGATTGTACTTTGCTGAATCTATAAACTCAAGCCAAGTACTGAACTATAATTAATTTTGGTACAATCTGTTTATGAAGATATCTATGTTTCAGATCCATTTTAGTTTCTGATAAATTTGAGATGTACAGGATACAGGAAACTACACTATATACACAAGATGTGTTACCTGATAATTAATTTAGCTACAACTATGAAAAACTTTTGTAAGGCAAATAATCACTGAACCTAGAAGTTAGAAAGTCGAAGTTAGAAAACAACTTAATGAGTACAAAAGAATGTACTTTAAACTTAGTAATATGTCATAAACTTTCGTGAAAATTTTATCTAGCAGGCCATCACTCAGAAATTTATCATTAATTTTCATAATATTTAAATGAGATTTTTTAAGTTTCTGAAGAGTAGTTATGAAGCAGGCTAATTTTCTAAAAGATTACCACTTTTTATGAAAATTTATGTGATGATCACATAACTGAAGAGAAAAGAGCAATGAAAGATAAAATCAATTAAACTGATTGGATACTAATGAATTAGTTGTCAATAACTGTTTCGTCAAATATTAGGAGGAAAAAATTGTGTTTGTACTGTTTTGCTTGTTGTGCTTTATTTTCTATTGATTTATATGTATTACATAGTTTAAAGCATAAATCTTGTGAGTGCATAATACGTATACGTTGTTAGACTCACCTGACTAAATTGTAGAGAAATTAAATACGGTGTGTATATTGAGTCTCTGTCCACATCAATTTGTCTTTGCTGTGGATTTAGATATTTTCAAGTTATTTTTTTCTGTCTCTAGTATAATCTTGACCAAATATAAATACATGTATTTTTTGAAGCTTAATTCATTTGTAATAAATTAAGATTTTCCTTTATTTTGGTTTTAAAATATAGAAGCCATATTAAAAAAAAAGAAATCAGCTTTTGCCTACAAGAGCGATTTCACAGTCCCAGTGCAGTAAAAGGACATTAATTAAGGAGAGCACAAATATAAAACATAATGAAACTATCCAAACTTAGGAATCCATATTATCCCTACTAAAATTTTCATGGATAATTATTTTTATTAAATCAAAAACCATTATGCTGAAGGACAGTAAAATTATAAACCCATAATTAGAAAATATTAGAATAAGCAGCATATAACTTTCACAGTATGTTTTTAGACATAATCATTTTTTCCATTGCTCTTGCTCATATAGGATGGCATAACACAGTTTACATGTGGGATTAGAATTTCAAATCACATGGTTTGGTGTGTAGCTGATCACAAAGCTCAGTATCAAAAATATAATATATCAAAACAAGTGCTCCCCTGATGCTTAGTTGCCCACAGCCGACTTTGTAATTAAATCCAAGTATAATTAATAGACTTTGGGGACATCATCTAAGAAACACCACTCAACAACTTTTAATCACTTATGATTTGCATTTATTAATGAATATGAATACCTATGATTATGTTACTTATTTAATAATTATTTTATGTAATCCCAAGTGTTAGTGTAATCCACATGTAGTGGTAATGAACAAGTTGAATTGCTGAAGAGAGCAGCGGCTTAATGAAGTTTTACTTTCAGAATAACAGTTATATCTAATTCATGCACTTGTTCTGCAAATGTGAAAGTGGTGGAGGGTTTGGAATGATATAAATAAAAGAAAAATCAAGAAGTATATTTTATTGTATATTCTGTATTCCAGCATCGCCAATGGTATTTTAAATGGTAGCTCTTTTGTGTCACTGAAAACTGATTGTTCAGCTTAAAACTGAGGACTCACTGAGTCCTTAGATAATGAAATAAATGAAGAGATGAAATAATTAGTAAAAGCCCAGGACTTCACAAGAAAGATAAAAACAATGTATAATTGTAAAACCATTGATTCTTTTGTAAGATTCATTCAGAATGTCCCACATTGACATTCTGACTGTACCCAAATCTCTTTACTTAACATTTTCCCCTCAACTGTTTTAACCCATATTTTATCTACATTGCCATAATATGAATTTTTCCTGAATCTAAAAGCTGATATTTCTCATTAATGCATTTATTTATACATTTATTTTATATACATCTACAGAGTGCTATTATTCTATGCCAGCTATTCTAAATTTTTCAGAATAATGAAAGAACGGCATAGAAAAAGTCCCTGTATTTACAGGCTGATATGTATCATTAATGCCTTTATTGACGCATTCATATAACATATATTTATAGAGTGCTACTATATGTTAGATGTCATTCTGGGTTCTTAAGACATAAAAAAGAACAACACAGAAAAATATCCTGGTCTCCATTCTACAGAGAGGAGAAAATAAACACATATATAATAGAATGAAAACTCTAAAAAAGAAAGGTAGCATATTTTCCCCCATACACTATTTGGTCTTTGAGAACTAAACACTTGTTATTAAATATGTATCATCTTCTAAAATATTTTTATGGTATTACAAGTTTTGAAAGCCAAAAAACATTAGATAAATTATACTGTAAAATGTAAGTCTCCTGCTCCCCCATGCCCTTCCCTGCTGCTACTTCAGAGAGGTAAAAAGTTTGCAGTCATTTAACTCCTTTTTTTCAGATTTTAAAAAACACATTTATAAATATTAACATTGGTGTCTTTAAAAGATACTGGTTATGAATGTATATTTACATTCTACTACTGAAGATAAGGATTTAGAGTGCTACCCTTCTCAATTCAATATATATTTATTCTTTCTTGATTACCTAAGAGACTTACAACTTGAGCCTGTAAATTACTTAATCATAATAGAAATACAGTAAATGTACATACACACACACAAAGGGAATGTATCTTATAACCTACACTTGAGTTATGAAATAGAATACCCTACAAGCAAGAAGCTTCATTATGTACCCTTCCAGTCAATACCGTTCAAAGGTAATCATTATTTCTGAACTCTCAAGCCATAAAATTTTAGACTTTATATAAATGAAAGGAAAGTGTGTGCATATGTTGTCCCTAGCATCGTTTAATTTAACATGACATTTTAAGATTCATCTTTTTATGTGAAAGTAGTTTAATTATATAAATATATCCTAATTTATGTATACATTATACTGCTAATGAACATTTGCAGTTACCAGTTTTAAAGAAAAATTCTGGTATTAAAAACATTTTAATACACACATTCCAGTGCATTCACACTTTCATTTTTTTACTTTGTATAAATTCAGTCATATTCAGGTTTAATTGACACACAAAAATTATTTCCTGCATTCTTCATTCTTTTGTGTAGATACAGATTCCTTTGTGGTATAAATTTCATCTGCTTTAGTGACTTCCTTTAATGTTTCTTGTAGTACTGGTCTGCTATTGATGGATTCATATTTTTCAGCTTCTATAAACTGAGAATGTCTTTATTTCATTTTTGCTTTTGAAGATATTTTTGCTGGGTATTTAGCTCTAGACTTTATTCCATTGATGACTGATATTTTCAATTAGGTAGATAACTTTTTTGGAAGAAATTTTCTAATCTCATGAGCTAGGTATAAATCTACTTGCCAATATTCTAGAAGTTTGATGGAAAACAAAAACAAAAACAAAAAACAAGCTGGGATGGAGTGCACCATTATTCAATGCAGTACTCCTGCCCATAGTTAGGTCTGGTGTCTCCAAGTTTAAAAGCTATCAACCCATTCAGGACTAAATCTGTTTATCTTCTACTAGAGAGAAAAAGTGGAAGCTATCTGTGTAGCAAGGAGGATATCTTATGGTATAATTACTTTTTTATATAGATTTTTAACCAATTCCCTTTTCACTTAGACTTTAAAGGTCACTTTTGGATACATCTCTACGCCCACCTCCCAAGCATTCCAGTCTGCTGTGGTATGGATCAGTTTGTTTCTTGGCTTCCCTAACTTTTAGCTTCTGTTTAAGCTTTCCAAGTCCCTGAATTCTCCATTCTATGTCTTTTGATTAGGAAGCTTAATACATTTATGTTAAAAGTAATTCTTGACAATGAAAGATTTATTATTGAGATTTTAATTATTTAGTGTTGTCCCATAGTTCTTTAGTCCCTCTTTTGCTCCTGTGCTATCTTCCTTTATATTTTGTTGACTTCTTGTAGTGATGTGCTTTGAGCCTTGTCTTAGTCTTACGTGTGTTTCCTAAAGTCTTTTCTTTGTGGTTACCTTAAGGCTTAAATGAAGCACCTTAATTATAACAGACTAGTTTAAACTGATAACAACTTAAATTCAACCACACACATAAATTACATGTTTAGTTTTCCTCTTTCTCACATTTAAGGTTATTGTTTTAACAGTTTACATCTTCTATGGTGTGTATGTACAAAGTTTTTAGTTCTAACTATACATAATACTTTTCTCTTTTAACCTTTATAGTAAAATAAAAAGTGATTTACATACCACCATTACAGTATTACAATATTCTTTATTTGTTTATAGATATCTCTTTACCAGTGAGTTTTATACTTTCATATGATTCTATATTGTTGTTTAGCATCTTTCTGTTTCAACTTGAAGTGTTCTCTCTATCATTTCTTGTAAAGTAAGTCTGATGGAAATGAACTCCCTCAGCTTTTGTTTGACTGGGAAAGTCTTTATTTCTCCTTCATCTCTGAAGGACATTTTTGCCATGTATCCGTTCTTGGTTGGTGGATTTTTGTTTGTTTGTTTTTTCCTTCAGCATTTTAAATATATCATCTCTGACCCAGAAGGTTTCTGCTGAGAAATCTGCTTATAGTCTTAGAGGTGCTACCTTATAAGTGACAAGTCATTCTTCTCTTGCTGCTTTCAGATATCTTTCTTTGTCTTTGGTTTTGACAATTTGACTGTAATTTGTAGTGTAGATTGCTCTGTGGTCATCCTTATTGGATGGTCTTAATGAAACTGGATATCCAGTTACTAAATTTGGAAAAATTTTAGCTATTATTACTTTAAATAAGTCTTTTGCCCTTTTCTCCCTTTTCCACATCGGAGACTCCCACATTATGTAGTGGGTTTTTTTTTTACTTTTTTTTTTAATAGTCTCCAAAATGTGCATTAGGATTTCTTCATCCTTTTTAAATTATTTTCTTCTTTTCACCTTGATGAAATAATTTCAAAAGGCTTGTCTTTTAGATTACTAATTTTATCTTCTGCTTGATCAAATCTGCTGTTGAAGCTCATTACTAAATTTTCCAGTAAAGTTATTGTATTGTTCAGCTCTAGAATTTGTTTGGTTCTTTTTGTGGTTTGAAACTCTTTATTAGTATTCTCACTTCTCATTTTGTTCCTGTATAACTTTCCTGATTTTGTTTTATTATTTACCTGTGTTCTCCTGTAACTCACTGAACTTTAAAATTATTACTTTGAATTCTTTGTCAGGCAATTTGTAAAGCAGTTTGTAAAGAAATCTATTTTTTAGGGTTGGTTATTGGAGATTTATTTTGCTTCTCTGGTTGTATCATACTTCCCAGAATATTCATGTTCCTCTTAGCTGTACTGCTTTCTGTGCATCTGAAGAGACAGTCACTTTTCCCAGTCTTTACGGACTGGCTTTGACAGAGAAAGATCTTCACCAATCAGCTGAGTTAGACATTCTGAGACTTTCAAATTATTTTTTTTACAGATGTGCATTCTCCACACCTCTTTTATCTTCCCAGAGAAGAAGTCTCTTGATTGTGCACCTTCTCTTAATTTTGCATAGCCATGCTGGCCGCAATAAGCTACCCACCCCTGTTATGAGGGGAGATGCACTGAAAGTCTCAGGTAGCAGGTGTATTCTCCATTCCTCTTCCTCCCTCCTGAGGAAGAATCACAGGATTGTGTGTCTTCTCCAAATCTTGCATAGCCATGCAACCCACAATAAGCCACCCACCCATTATACCTAGGGTAGAGCACACCACAAGGCGGGGATATTGAGTGTGTGCTCCACTCCTCTCCCATCCTTTTGTGGGACACGTGCCAGGGTTGGGTGCATTCTTCCAGTCTTGCAGAACTGTGACTGCTGCAGTAAGCTACCTGCCCCTTTCCTTTTTCTTAGGTGCCTCCAAATATCCAACTATGCTGATTCCCTCAGTACTCCATGTGCTGAGATATAAACAGCCTCTGGGGAAGCACCCCAAACAACCAGGGATCTTGGACGCATATTCCATTCTCTGTTTCCCCTGAGGGAGAAAGAAGTCATTGGCCAAAGCAATCTCTCTACGCTCTGAGCTGTGCTGGCTTGGGTAAAGCTCTGGTATAGGTAAAGGGAAATTGTTATCCTTATGTGTCTCAATGTGGCTGTTCTCAACTTCATCTGCATCTGGGCTTCTGCTACTTCTTAGCTGGATTCTGGACTTTTTATAAATGTACTTTGGTTAATATACCATTGTTAAATCGATGCTTCTGTAGAGGGATTAGGGCTGGGACTTCCTATTCCACTGTCTTGCTGATGTCAGTCCTTGTAGTTTTAAAAGGGCATAGAGATAAAAGAGAGTGCTCACCTCACCACGCTCAATTAGAAGACCCTTGTTTTATTTATCTTTGCACCCCAAGATGCAACACCCAGTATTAATGTGGTTCAATAAATATTTAATCAAATTGTTCTATATTTAATTTAATTAGATCACAATAATTTTGACTAGGTCAGAAATTAAGAAATTTACTTGGAAAAGCATTTGTGATTCTTCTGTCTACTGAGTTGTTCTCAGGTTATTTGGTAGTTTTAAAACAGAAAAGCAATAAAACAATGCATTTTTAAACATTTTACACAGTTTAAATATATGATGAAATATGACTTTTAATGGTATGCCTTAATTCCCTTACTAAACATGCGGGTAAAACATCCATGCATGATTTGGACAAAGATTGCTAGATCGTCTCTACTAACAGTTATCACATATTTATTTTTGATAACATATTTTTAAAAAATGTTTGCTGTGTTTGAGTTGCTATTTTTTTAGTTTTTATACTCTTGAGCTATAATAAAATTAGGCCAATATTTCATACATTGTTACAAAAAGATAAAATAGTGAAGAAAATAAATATCATTCAAGATGGTATTATTAAATTAAGGAGAAAACAAAACTTTAATATAAAACTTATCATTTTCAGTGGTGATATAAGTTAATCTGTAAATATGACTGTTTTGATCAAGCAACCTAAACAAAAAAAAGTTGGAAGTACGATATCTGAAATATGGAATTTATTGGACTTTTATTAAAATATTGGCTAGTAGATTGTATTTTATGAATCTTCAAATAGCATCATAAAGCATCAAAAATTTGTTTCTTTTTTTTCAAATACTGCAAAGAGAATACTCCAAAATCTGAAGACTGTGTTTTCGAGAAGAAACCAAAATAATGTTCACTCATTCAAAACTAATTAATTTTGTTGCTAAAAGCAAGAGCACATCCCAGAACAGAAACATCATTCAAAATTATTCTACTTGTAGAAAAACATGCCTGAGTCAAACTACTTTTGAGGAGTTAGTAAAATCAGATATAATATTAATGAAAATACTGTTCTCACAGAGAAAGCAGAATAAGCTATCGGCAAAATTCCTTTATCAAATGACAGTTAGACTTCATATAATATTAATGCCTCTAATGTGGAAAGTAATTATATTATCTATGCATGCTAGAAGATTGTTTAGTCTGCATTTGGACAAAAAACATTGATTTAGAGAGTATAAATTAGCCTTTGCCAAATGAATAGTTCATATGAAAAGGAAGTGTGCTTAGATTCTTTTTTCTTTTTCTCACATCCGATATTAGTCAGGAAAGTTATTTTTTTAATTTATTTCATGGTTATTTTGCAAATCATGATTTAGATAGTAAAATGATTAGTCTTCATGGAGTACAATCTCTATGCATGGCAAGGAATAAGTAGTTTTAAAATGCTATATATATATTTGTTTTGGTTACAAAAAAAGTCTGCTGGGGGAAATGGTCTACTGTTATTTAATTCAATTTGAAAAACAATGAAAACAAATTATAGGAGCACTCCACAATCTTTGAATTTTTAGTGTGTGTTTCAAAGAAATGAGAATTGAGTGAAAAAGGTCCTGCTTGTGTTGACATATGAAATATATTTATTTTTAAGTAGGATGGTGCTCACATAAGTTGCTAAAATGATATATTAGAAGTATAAATTTAAGATAAAGATAATGCCAGAAAAGACTATGTAATAAGTATTTTTATTTTTCAAGCAATATGTCTAGGTGGCATTATTAGAAGCCTGAATAAATGGAACCTCTGACTTTATGGTTGTTTAGTTTAAAGTAATGTATAAAGATTACAGGGAACAGCCTCACTGATGAAAGTTAAAGTTTATCTAATAGTGATGTTTATTTGTTTTTTATAAAGGAAATAATGGCATGTTATTGGCCATATTTTGAAGCCATGTTCAAATGTTACAATAAAATGATGAGAAGAAAATATTTCTAGGATTGAATGTATCCAATGAATAATGAGGAATATATAAATATCAATCTCCAGCAAAAGGAACTCCCAATCTTGCAGTAATAATAAGTTCACTGGGGTACCATCTGGAACACAGAAAACATTCTTTGGTGAGCAGCCTTACCATGTTTGAGAGCCAAAACTTCAATAGATACCAGCTACTTGCTATCTTGCCTGATAACTTCTAATTGTGTTGACATATTATATTTCTCTTAAAAAGTATATAAAATATCTAATATGTTAGAACATGTTAAGTATTATGGAGAAAAATGAAGAGATGTGGGATGAAGAGTAGAAATATAGGAGCAGTGATTTTATATATAGTGGCAAGGCTTGTCTCAATGAGGAGTAGAATTTGGGTAAATACTTGAAGTAGACATGGGAGAAATTCATATCGATATCACAGGATAGGTCAGTGCTATAGTCAACACATACGGTTTAGTGATTGACTGAATACTGGGTAGCACCCACTTCTACAGTGAACAAGCCTAACTCCTGCCCTGAATGATGTTCCTTCATATATAATATAGAGGTTAAGAGTCAAGTCAATGGAAAATCGACAAAACCCTATTTCAGCTGTTCCTTTACATTTTCCTATATTTTTATACGTTTTCCCTTTCCTGTCCACCACTAAAAATTTATTCTGCACTACTATTTTGAACTACTATTTTTCTAAATCCTACTGTGCTATCTCTTGTCTTTTAGGTTTCCACATGTCTTGTTTGTAGGTTTCCATTTAACTTTAGAACTTCTAAGAAATCAACCCTGACAAAAACTTTATTTCCTTATGCAATTCAAAAAATTGAATATATGTTTGTATCCCAGAGTCTGTTTCTGTAGTACATATTATAACTTGTTTTATTGCGTGTTCAAGGTTTTTGGTCCTACTAGGTTGAGTGAAAGAAGCAAGATGGCAAAATCTAAATTCATATTTTTCACCATGTTATCATTCATGTCTCACATGATGTATTGCACAGACTAGTGTACTAAAATATGATTTTAACTGTTGTAGTAATTAATTAATTAACTTATAAATAAACTTGGAACCCACCTGCTTGGAACTCACAAGTTTCAGGAATAAGTCATTCAATCAATAGTTATAAAATTAGAAATACATGAATGTTTTTAATGACCACATGCTTTCTAGTAATATTTAAAAAAAAAAAAAAAACGGTACTAAAACAAAAATGGAGACATTAACCATAATCATTTTTTAAAAACAATTTTAGTTAGATGAACTTCAAATACACATATCAATAGCATACTCATAATACTCATTTATGAAACCTTATCCTTTAATTTGATGAGGAAATGAAGTGTCAACATAAACAGTATTAATCTTGATATTGGCTATAATCAGATTGCAGCATCTGCTAATAAGTAATTACACCTAAAAATATTCTGGAATATTAACTCAAGAGATAAAGCACTGTCAAATTCATCATGCAGTCTGTGCATCCACTGATTAACCCAAATTTTTCTATGGCAAATAGCACTTACATATAAATAATCTGGATTAATATATATTTCAGAACATCTAGGAAAAAAGAAAAAGAAATTCACAAGATTCTGTGCAATGTGAGTCTGACAAGGTATAGTCTGTGTGTGTGGTGTGCAGATGAAAGTGACAGTATCACATCTCTCTTGTAATCATTCTCTCTCCTATATTAGTTCTTCTTTGTTATTTATCCATTTCTAGTCTCCTTGCCATTACCTTATTTCAGATCCTGATCACCTGATGCCTGAATTACTATAATGACTTCCCCTTTAAATTTTCTGACCTCAGTCTTGTACTCCTCCAAATCATCCTGCATACACTTGGCAGATTAATTTTCTTAAAACACTCTTTGCCAGACTTTTGGCCAAAGCAATAAAATAAGTCTTGATATAAAATAATGTTTTCATTATTTTACTTTCTAAAAACCTCTCATAGAGTTTAATTGCCACAATGGCTATTTCTAAAATTTTTGGTTAATACTAGACTGAAATTCAATGAGTTGGTTTCAGCTTAACCATCACTGTCTTGCAACATAGTAGAAAGAACACAATCAAGAGTAAGAACCACAGGAGAAGCAAGATGGTGGAGTAGAAGGACACTTGTAGCTCACCCTCTCCCACAAATATACCAAAACTCACATCTACAGACCTACTCAGCCAACCAGAGCACCTGCCGAACTCCACAGAACATCACCCTCTTCAAAAGCCAAAGACACCAAAAATTTCGTAGAAGAAAAGGAAAGAAAAAAAACAAGAAAAAGCAAAACAGTGTGGTACCAATCCGCAGGAAGGGAGTGGCAAAGGAGGACTGGCGCTCCTTCGTTGGGTCTCCCCTCTCCAATGGAGAGGCCAGCAGGATGGAGGAGGAGCCTTGGAGGCTCAGATCTGCCCCGAGCACCTCTTGACTGACAGAACTGAGTTAAATGGGCACAAAGGGTCCCCACGACACCCAGCCTTGGACACGAGCAGGCAGCTGGGGCTGGGACAGGCCGCCCGAGCCGGGTGGAAGATGGGGCAGCTGCACTGAGGCAGCCCCGGGGGGCTGTAGGGAGCTGTGCGCCCTGGCTGGGAAGGGATACAGAGCAGAACAACCTTGGTCCCCCATAAATTGTGAAAAAAGCAAAGCAACACGGCTGGTGTGCCCTGGGGGGAGGGGCGCCATAGCCTTTGTCTCCTCCGACCTGCGCCGCCACTACTGGTGCTTCTCTAGAGAAGAGAGGTGGGGCTCAGCCACAGCCGCCATATTCTTCTGTGCGCAGCACCCTGGCAGGGGTGGGGCCAAGACCTGAATCCCGGTAAGAGCTCAGCACCTGACCCAGTGTTGGGAGGGGGCGTGATCTACTAGCCAAAAGCCACTGGGAGCAGCACAGACAAGGGCGCCAACAGAGGGCCTCTGGAAACAGCAAGCTGAGTTTGCAAAACAGGGCAAAGACACAAAGACCTTTGATAAAATCATTAAGAGCACACTGTCTCTAGGAGAACTAGATAACTGATACTCCTTAAGTCACAGTGCCAGAGAGATATGAGCAATATGAAGAAACAGGGACCACTCCCAATTAAAGAGCAAGAGAAATCCCCTGAAAGCACGATCAAGGAAATAGAGATTGATGGCCTACTAGATCAAGATTTCAAAAAAGGAGTGATAAAAGTACTGAAGGAACTAAAAGAAATAGTATTTAGAGATATAAAATATGTCAAAAATGAAATAGAAGCTATAAAGAAGAACCCAGTAGAATTAGTACTCATTTGTGAGATGAGATCTGACCTAAAGGCTGTACAAAGCAGGCTAGATAATGCAGAGGAATGAATAAGTGATCTAGAAGACAGGACAACAGAAAGCACCCAATCAGAACAGCTGAGAAATGCAAATAAAAAACAATGAAAACAATATAAGGGACCTATGGGATAATATAAAGTGTGTCAATCTATGCATAATAGGGGTTCCAGAAGGGAAAGAAAGAACAAAGGGGATTGAAAAGATATTTGAAGAAATCATGACTGAAAACTTCCCAAACCTAAAGGAATCAGATACCCAAGTACAGGAGGCTCAGAGGGTCCCAAACAGGAAGAATCAAAACAGACCCACACCAAGAC
This sequence comes from Camelus ferus, assembly GCF_009834535.1. Taxonomy (NCBI): domain Eukaryota; kingdom Metazoa; phylum Chordata; class Mammalia; order Artiodactyla; family Camelidae; genus Camelus; species Camelus ferus. The sequence continues at coordinate 20,206,362 of NC_045720.1, forward strand.
ATATCATAATCAAGATGGCCAGAGTCAAGGATAAAGAAATGATCCTAAAGGCAGCAAGAGAAAAACAAAGAGTGAGTTACAAGGAAACTCCCACAAGGCTCTCAGCTGATTTCTCTACACAAACACTACAGGCCAGAAGGGAGTGGCAAGATATATTCAAAATCCTGAATGAAAAAAAGATGCAGCCTAGGATACTCTATCCAGCAAGGCTATCCTTTAGAATAGAAGGAGAGATAAAGAACTTCACAGATAAGCAAAAACTAAAAGAGTTTAGCAATACTAAACCCATGCTAAAAGAAATATTGACAGGTCTACTCTAAATAGAAAAGAAGCAGGATCTACAAAAATGAGAAATTCAGAACGGGAAAGGAGATCACTGCCATGAATTACAAAAAGAATAAACACAAAATTGTAAAAGAAGACATCTAAATCATTAAGAGTGGGAGAGGGAAGCAAGGAAAGCCACTGTGGAAAACAGTATGGAGATTCTTCAAAAGACTAGGAATAATAGACTTACCATATGACCCAGGAATCCCACTCCTGGGCATATATCCAGAAGGAATCCTACTTCAAAAAGACACCTGCACCCCAGTGTTCATAGCAGCACTATTTACAATGGCCAAGACATGGAAACAGCCTAAAATGTCTATCAACAGATGACTGAATAAAGAAGATGTGGTATATTTATATGATGGAATACTATTCAGCCACAAAAACTGACAACATAATGCTATTTGCAGCAACATGGATGTTCCTGGAGAATGTCATTCTAAGTGAAGCAAGCCAGGAAGAGAAACAAAAATACCATATGAGATCGCTCATGTGAGGAATCTAAAAAAAAGAACATAAATACAAAACAGAAACAGACTCATAGACATAGAATACAAACTTGTGGTTGCCAAGGGGGTGGGGCATGGGAAGAGACAGGCTGGGATTTTAAGACGCAGAATAGATAAACAAGATTATACTGTATAGCACAGGGAAATATATACAAGATCTTGTGGTAGCTCATAGCAAAAAATAAAATGTGACAATGAATATATATATGTTCATGTATAACTGAAAAATTGTGCTCTACACTAGAATTTGACACAACATTGTAAAATGACTATTACTCAATAAAAAAATGTAAAATAATAATAAAAAAAGGGTAAGAACACACAAATTCTGATTCCAGTCTTGGTTATGCTCCTCTTTAGCCTTGTGACCTCAGCCAAATTACATAAGCCTTCTGTATATAAATATTCATGCATGCAATCTGGTAAAAAGTGAATTTTACCTTGTTTACCTCAATGTATATGGTCTACGAGGAAAAGCACAGGCTGTAGTGCCAGAGGATGTGAGCTGGGATTCTAATACATCATTTGTATAATTTATAACCTGTAACTTTCCTCAGTTACCCAACCTCTGTGATTTCAATTTCTTCATCTTTAAAATGGGCTATGGAGAAATTCCCATCTCACAAAACTGTTAAAGTACCAACTAAAACAAGAGATGTGAATAGATCTTTCTGAATTATTAAAGTGTGGTTCTATTGTTAGTTACTGTTTTGTATGTTAAAAAACATTCTGAGCAATAAAACAGTGAGGAAAAGTAACAAATGATTACTTTACCTGCCTTAATATAAGAATTCCAGAAGCACATCCTCAGTGATTTAAGTTCTAGTAGTTTATTTCTGAGTTAATCCCAGGAAACATAGGTAGGGAATAGGGAAGTGAGACAAAAAGGAAAAAGGCCCACATTGCACACTAGTTTAACAGATTCTGGAAGGGAGACACTGTCTTCAAGCAGATCTCAGAGATAATGAGTTTTGGTTCCAGACCACAGCAATAAAGCCAATACTGTAATAAAGTGAGTCACATGAATTTTTTGTTTTCCCAGTGAATATAAGTTATTTTTACACTATACTGTAGTTTGTTAAGTGTGCAATAGTGTTGTTTCTAACAAAACAATGTGCATATTTTAATTAAAAAATACTTTATTACTATAAATGCTAACCATCATCTGAGTCATCAGTGAGTTGTAATCTTTTTGCTGGTAGAGGGTTTGAAATATTGCAAGAATTTCCCAAATATGACACAGAGACAGGAAATGAGAAAATGCCATTGGAAAAATGTGCCAATACGTTTGCTCAATGCAGAGTTGCCACAAACCTTCAATTTATATATATATATAAAAAAAAAAAAACACATGAAGCACAATCAAGTGAAGCACAACAAAGCAAGATATAGCCGTAGATAAAGTTACTGACAGTCCCATCAACACATTTTCAAATGATAACAAAAGTTCCCCAAACACGTCCATGCCCTAATCTCCCAGCCTGTGAATAGGCTAGATTATATGGCAAAGGGAGTTTGAAGGTGTAATTAACTTTATAGACATAAGGTAGACTATCCTTGATAAACTAGTTGAGTCCAATATGATCACAAGTGCCGTTTAAAAGCAGAGAATGTTCTCAGGCTGGGACCAGGATAGAAGGTCAGAGAGATTCAAGTGTGAGAACTCAGTTCACCATTGTTCCTTTTGAAGATGAATGGGGCCATGATTGAAGGGATGCAGAAGATGTTAAGGAACTGAGAGAGGCTCTTGGACAATAGTCAGTAAGAAACATGGACCTCAGTCCTCCTCCCATAGGAATGGGATTGTCAACAACCTCAAATATCTAAGAAGTAGATTCTCTCCTAGAGCTTCCAGAGAAGACCCCAACCCAGCCAGTTTTTTTGATTTTGGCTTAGGAGGACATGAAGCTTGGAAACTGGTTGAGCCTACCTTAATTTGTGGGTAAGCAGTGGGATAACGTGTTTTGTTTTTAAGCTGTAAAATTGGTGGTAATTTGTTATGTAAGTGATAAACTATACAAAGGAACATGATAAGTCACTCAATACAGAAAACTAAGACATTCTGCTCCAATTATTCATTCTATCTATAATGTCCTTTTCCTGCATCCAAATTGCGGGAGCTGTGCGGTCTCTAAGAAATTCCAAGATTAAAATGAACCTTCTCTAAACTCAAACTTCATTTACAATAAGAGCTACACAATTTAGAATTAGATCATGTTCTCTCTTGAGTAGTTCAGTATTTCTGTATTAAAACAGCTTCTCAGTAAGATCATGCATTCTTCCTGGGCAAGGACACTTCACTATTTAGGACTCTTTCTTCTATTTACCTCAGGAAGATACAAAAGGGAAAATGTTGTGAAAGACTTAATAAAATACTCACAAAGTCACTATGGGGATACCAGTACTGATATATATCCACAATACATTTGGTATCATTTTTTATCTATGATCATTAAGAGTAGCCTTTACACGAACATGAAACTTAAAATCACTCTCCTGAATCTCTCTACCTTGTATGTGTTGCTTTATTTCTCTCTCTCTTTTTTTTTTTTGTAATATCCTATTGCTACACAGCAATGGACCTAGAGATTATCATATTAAGTGAAATAAGCCAGAAAGAGAAAGAAAAATATCACAGGATGTCATTTTCACATGGAATCTAAAATAATGACACAAGTGAACTTATTTACAAAACAGAGACAGGGCATGTAGACATAGAGAACAGACTTATGGTTACCTGGGGAAAAGGAGGATGGGTGGAGGGATAAATTGGGAATTTGGGATATGGAAATACTAACTAGCGTATATAAAAGAGATAAACAAGGTCCTATTGTATAGTCCAGGGAACTATATTCAATACCTTGTAATAGCCTATAAGGAGAGAGGTATGAAAAGGAATATATATATATATATATATATATATATATATATATATATGAATCACTATGCTCTGCAACAGAAATTAATGAGACTTTGTAAACAGACTATACCTCAACCAAAAAAAGAGAAAAAAATTGTTCAATCCAGACTGAGTATATTTTTCTTTTCTCATGCTGTGGATTCACCAAGTTATCCCTCCATTTACATATTTTCTGAGACCACGCATAAATCTGAAAATAAATGCAATGATTAATATACTTCTGTCCCTAGTTAAATTCATCTCAAGTGTAACACTAATGATGCAGGTTCTCTCAGTAGTTTTGTTGATATCATTCTTAGAAAAACAATCAAATAGATACAAACAAATTATTCCTGTGTAAATTAAACCACGTGAAAACTCTACAGATGCAATGATCACATGGATCTGTATATGAGCTACACATTATTTTGATAAAAGTGACTTGTAAAAAATATGTACAATAATAACAGTATTAGGAAGATAATCTTTATAAAATGTTAAACTGTTCCATGAGCTGGAAGGTCATCCTAATATGATCTTGTCCCTCAGAAATTAATATAGAATAAATGAAGAGAGAGAGAAAGAGAAATAAAGGAAGAGAGAAATTGCCAGAGCAATAATTGGTAGGGAATTCTTTTATCTGTCATATATAACTTTTGTTTAAAGAAATATTATCAGCTACATGTTAAGATTCATGGCTGGCTTTCATCTGATGTAAGGCTTTCCTGTTGATTTTATAAAGAAGTGCAATCATTGTTCTATGATATAAGAAAGAGAAAAGTACTTTGGACATTAGTGACAGAATAATTCATTTTTTTTTCTTACAGAAAGATCTTAAAGGCCATCACTGCCAGTGTCAATTAATTTCTAATAATGATGATAAAGAGAAAATGGTACTTAAAACCTCAGCTGGGGGACACCTTCCACAGAATTTTAAAAATCTGTAGGTGCAGGCTTCCGGCCCAGATTAGAGGAAATTATATTATATATTGTTAGTACCAATAGAAAATTCATTTCAGCTGAGAATCTTTAAAATCCCACCAATCATGAAAATAGGAAATTCATGAGCTTGTCCAAATCATAATTTCTGACTTTCCAAGAGAAGTCTAAGAAAGCACTGTCAAGTCAAGGACAAGAAAATGAAGATCAAGGTCAGCAGAATACTAACCTAGGGTTCAAAAATGACATAATTTCTATTGATAGCTAATTTCTCTGATTTATAATGTATAATTAAATGGGTCTAATAGTTTAAAGAAGACCAAACTTCATGTTTACCTAATTATTTTTTAATAAGAGAAAAACAATCTAATAGTCTTTACAAGAATCAAAACTACGAACACTTATAAGCCTTTCTCAATGGATAAATACATCATTAAAAAAAAAAAACAGACTCTATTATGTGTCATGTATTTGGGTAGGGCTTGAGGAATTGAAAATTACATAAAATGGTCCAAGCATGTGAAGAACTTAAAAATTTAGAGGGTTGTGTAGCTGAGTAATCAGGACAATGTGATATGCAAAGTATGATGGGTAAAGAAGGACAGAATAGTTCATTATCAAGGAACACTGAGACATCTTTATAAAAGGAGATTTTCAAATTTGGCATGAAATTTGAAAATGTGTTAGGGAAGCAGAAAGAGTATTTCAAAATGAGAAACAGCATGTAATCATTTATTTAAAAAGACATGGTTTGTTGAGGGTATGTTATGAAGTAGAGGCTAAAGCGTGTGTGTTGGATGAGAGCGTTTTGAGATAAGGCTAAAAAGGCAGCTTGGAAGCTGAGAAGGAATTTATTTAGCAGCTAGACTTCAATCTGTTTTCTTCCTGTCCTGAAGAGACATTTCTGAGAAAGTCTTGGGATTCTCATGTTGGTAACACTACTAGTAAAATTAATTTTGAGTAAGATCTTCAATTTGTGCTAGTCATTTACAGAATTAGGCTGTACCCAGAAATAAATATTTTGTATTTGATTGGATTATGTCCACTGATAGGCTGATAAATCAAACAACTGAAATTTAAGCAGAAAATTTTGGGAGCAGGTTGAAGGATGAATTTTAGAAGCATAAGAAGATTGGATAGGAGATATTTGTAATGGCTTAGGTAAAAGAAAATGAGTGACTGAAATTGGCAATGTATTTAGAAAATAATTGTATGTAAGAGACATTTTAGTGGCAGAACCCTTCGACTGCTTGGTGTGTCTGTTGAAGTAGAGATGGTATTCCAAAAAAACACAAAGGATTTTGACTTGAGCTGTCAATTAGACAATGATGCCAATCATAGAGAGAAAAGAAAATAATATGAGAAAGCATACTAGCTTAGAGGTGAAATTAATTTGCTCCGTTTAGGAAATTGTGCATTTGAGGCATGGGGAAATACTCAGTTGGAGATGCAGCTACAGATTTACTGAGTTAAAGATCAATGCAAGTGGATTACTCTACCTAGGCTTACATGCATGCTTATAACCATTTGTGATTATGTCCAGAATAGTTCCCTACTATATTTCTTCCTTCAAATAACACCTCTTAACCACAGTGCTATAATTTTATTTGTTTATACATTTTCTAAGATTTCTGTAGCTCAACTGCTTAGGATTAAAATTAAACTATACCACTTGGTAGTAATGTGAAGCAAATGACTTGGTTAACCTCTACATGACTCAGTTTCCTCATCTATAATAATAGTACTTGTCTCCTAAACTTCGTATGAAGTGGATTAGCACACACACTTATTTATATGCATATAAATATAGTGTGTGTGTGTATATATATATATATATATATATACATACACATAGTTTATAAGATTTTTAAGCACTGAATATATATTACCATTACCATTAATTTTCTGTTTGTCAACTTTTAGCAGCAGAAATATGACATCTCATTGGACAGTACCTCATATGCTTTGAAAATTATATTGCTACAGGAGTGGGTTGAACACTTTTTGTTCCTCATACTCATGCTACTTCACTTTAATCTTGAACTTGAATCTCAAGTTTCAAATCTATTTTACCTGATAATCCATGCCTTAGGGGTTGTCAGATGATCCCCTAGTCATGAAATAGTATAATTATCTACTTGGATATTATTTCATGATATATGGTTCTTTGAAGATCTGGCATGAAAAAAGTAGTGATCAGGAGAGTTTTACTGCCAAAAACCCATCAAAATTTTCTACTTGAAGAATGCCATGATTAAAAGCTATGATAGAACAGAGACGGAGAAGATGGCGGAGTAGAAGGACGCTCGCAGGTCACCCTCTCCCACAAATACACCAAGACCCACATCTACAGACCCACTCAGCCAACCAGAGCACCTGTGGAACTCCGACAGAACATCGCCCTCTTCAAAAGATAAAGACGCCAAAAATCTGGTAGGAGAAAAGGAAAAAAGAAAGAACAAAAGGCAAAGCAGCGCATGGACGGGTCCCGCGGGGAGGGAGCGGCAAAGGAGGACTGGCGCTCGCTAGCTGGGTCTCCCCTCTCCAACTGAGAGGCCAGCGGAACGGAGGGGGAGCCTCCGAGGCTCCGATCTGTACAGAGCAGCCCTTGACTAACAGAACTAAGTTAAACGGGCACAGAGCGTCCCCCCGACACCCAGCCTGAGACGCCGGCCAGCAGCGGCGGGCAGGGCCAGGCTGCACAAGCCGGGCAGAGGACGGAAGTGGCTGCACGGGGGCAGCCCCGGGGGAACACAAGGGGCTGCGCACCGTGGCTGTGGGTGCACAGGGCAGAACAACCTGGGGCCTCCATAAAACAGCAAGGTTGATGTGCTCTCGGGGGAAGGGTGCACACCCCCATCTCTGAAAACCCGCGGAAAGTTTTCGGGGGAAGAGAGGCAGGGCTCAGGCACAGCCACCATATCCTCCGCGCTGAGCACCCAGGCGGGGGCGGGGCGAAACCTGCATCCGCACCGAAGGGCTTAGCAGCCTCAAAGGCCAGACTGAGACTGGCCTGCAGCCCGGGGCAGATAGGATCCTTCCATCCTGGTCCCTCAGGGAACTTGCTCCACAAAGACAAACAAGGAGCTGGGTTTTGGCTCGGAGCAGGGACAGGGCTGTCCCTCGGTCTTCTCCGAGCCCACCCGCGGAGCGCAGACCAGGGCGGAGGGCGCAGCCGCACAGAGGAGCTGAACTACCAGCAGCGCAGGTAGAAGGAGAGCGCCCCCCCCCCCCCGCCTTTCGGGCAGGAACACAGCCCCTGACCGAGGTGCTGGGAGGGGGCACGACCCGCCCTCCTACCTGGCCAGTCTGCAACATCTGACTGTGGCATCCGGAGGGGCAGCGACCCGCCCGCCCACAGCAGAGAGCTGCACCTGACCCAGTGTTAGGAGGAGGCGTGATCTGCTTGCAGACAGGTGCTGGGAGCAGCACAGAAGAGAGCGCCAACGGAGGGCCTCTGAAAACAGCAAGCTGAGCTTCCAAAACAGGACGAAGATAGAAAGACTTCACATTAAAAGCACACAGACTCCAGGAGAACACTGACAACCCCCCCTTCTTTTTTTTTTTTAAATCTGTTTTTACCTGTTCTATTTTCTATTACTCTCTTAATCTTTACTTCTTAATTCATTTCTATTTCTTTTGGGTTTTGATGTCCTGCTATTGATTAGACACAGGTTTCAAATACATCTATTCATCTCCACCCCCCCTTTTTTTGTAAAGGTTTTATTTTATTTTTTTTTTTGTAAAGGTTTTAAAAGGACGTCTCAACCCGATTAATACTCTGCTTCAACTCACTCTTCTATTATTCATTATACACTGTTTTCAAACCCTCTTTCTCCCTTCTTTTAAAATTCTTTCTCTGTCTTATTTTTTTTTTCTTTTTTTCCTAAGTTCTATTCCTAAATAGGCATCAGATAGATAAAATCCTTAAGGACCAAAATAAACAACTGATACTCCATAAGCCACAGTGCCAAAGAGGTATGAGCAAGATGAAGAAGCAGAAAAACCTTTCCCAATTAAAAGAACAAGAGAAATCCCCTGAAAGAAAGATCAACGAAATAGACATCGATAGCCTACTAGATCAAGATTTCAAAAAAGGAGTGATCGAATTGCTGAAGGAATTAAAAGAGATAAGTGTTTAGAGATATAAAATATGTCAAAAATGAAATTGAAGCTATAAAGAAGAGCCAAGTAGAATGGGTAAACTCATTGACAGAGATGAGGAATGATCTAATAGCTGTGCAAAGCCGACTAGATAATACAGAGGAACGAATTAGTGATCTAGAAAACAAGGCAATAGAAAGCACCCATTCAGAAGAACTACAAGAGAAGCAAATAAAAAATAATGAAAATAGCATAAGGGACCTATGGGATAATATAAAGCGTCCCAATCTTCGCATAATAGGGGTCCCAGAAGGAGAAGAAAGATCAAAGGGGATTGAAAAGGTTTTTGAAGAAATCATGACTGAAAACTTCCCAAACTTAAAGAAGGAATCAGATATCCAAGTACAGGAAGCTCAGAGGGTCCCAAACAGGAAGAACCCAAATAGACCCACACCAAGACACATCATAATCAAGATGGCCAGAGTCAAGGATAAAGAAATGATTCTAAAGGCAGCAAGAGAAAAGCAAAGAGTAAGTTACAAGGGAACCCCCATAAGGCTCTCAGCTGATTTCTCTACACAAACACTACAGGCCAGAAGGGAGTGGCAAGATATATTCAAAGCCCTGAATGAAAAAAAAGATGCAGCCTAGGATCCTTTATCCAGCAAGGCTATCCTTGAGGATAGAAGGAGAAATAAAGAGTTTCATAGACAAAAAAAAAAAAAAAAAAAAAAAGCTGCAGGAGTTTAGCAACACTAAACCCATGCTAAAAGAAATATTGAAAGGGCTATTCTAAATAGAAAAGCAGCAGGATGCTACAGAAATGAGAAACACACAACTGGAAAGGTGATAACTCATGAATTACAAATAAAGTAAACATGAAATTATAAAAGAAGACATACAAATCACTGAGAGTGGGAGAGGGAGGCAGGGAAATATAGAATATTTTTTTCTTTCTTTTTTAAATTTTTTTAACAGTAGGATGGGTTTGAGATCATGTTACTATCAGTTTAATAAAAACAGTTATAGTAATGGGTTGATAGATTTACAAAAAAAGGTAACCACAAGCCAAAAATTTACAAAGGAGTCACAAAAATTAAATAAAATCCATGATCATACAAAGGAAAATTACCAAACCACAAAAGGAAGAAGAAAGGAACAAAGAGGATATACCAATTCAACTGCAAAGATAAGTTCAAAATGGCAATAAACACACATCTATCATTAATTACTGTAAATGTTAATGGACTAAATGCTCCAGTCAAAAGACACAGAGTGGCAGACTGGATAATAAAGCAAGAACCTTCAATATGCTGCATACAAGAGACCCACTTTAGGGAGAAGGACACATATAGATTGAGAATAGTGATTAAAGGAGTGATACAACATGAGGATATTACACTCGTTAATATATATGCACCCAATATAGGAGCACCTAATTACATACAAGAATTACTAACAGAGATAAAGGGGGATATTGATGGGAATACAATCATAGTTGGAGATTTTAACACTGCATTAACATCACTAGACAGATCTTCCAGACAGAAAATAAACAAGGCAACAGAGAAATTAAATACTACAATAGAAAAGCTAGATTTGGTGGATATTTTCAGAGCATTACACCCCCCAAAAATAGGATATACATTCTTTTCAAGTGCACATGGAACATTTTCCAGGATCGATCATGTACTTGGGCACAAAAGAAACCTCAACAATTTTAAGAAGATAGAAATTATCTCAAGCATCTTTACTGACCACAATGCCATGAAACTGGAAATCAACAACAGAGAAACAAAGGAGAAAAAAAGGAAAGCATGGAGATTAAACAACATGTTATTGAAAAAACAATGGATCAATGAGGAAATCAAAGCTGAAATTAAAAAATACCTTGAGACTAATGATAATGAAAGCACAACCACTCAAAACCTATGGGACACAGCAAAGGCAGTGCGAAGAGGGAAGTTTATAGCGATACAGGCCTTCCTCAAAAAAGAAGAACAATCTCAAATAAACAATTTAACCCACCACCTGAATGAATTAGAAAAAGAAGAACAAAAAGCCCCAAAAAGCAGCAGAAGGAAGGAAATAATAAAGATCAGAGAGGAATTAAATACAATAGAGATTAACAAGATCATAGAAAAAATCAACCAAACCAAAAGCTGGTTTTTTTGAAAAAGTAAATAAAATCGACAAACCTCTGGCCAAACTCACAAACAAGAAAAAAGAGAGAGCACAAATTAGCAAAATAAGAAAGGAAAATGGAGAAATTACAACAAACAAAATAGAAATACAGAATATCATACGAGAATATTATGAAAAACTATATGGAACCAAACTGGATAACCTAGAGGAGATGGACAAGTTTCTGGAAACATACTGTCCACCAAAACTGAATCAAGAAGAATCTGAACACTTGAACAATCCGATCACTAGAAAGGAAATAGAAATAGCAATTAAAAACCTCCCTACAAATAAAAGTCCAGGACCGGACGGCTTCACCGGGGAATTCTACCAAACATACAAAGAAGAACTCATACCAGTCCTTCTCAAACTCTTCCAGATGATTGAAAAGGAGGGAATACTCCCAAACTCATTCTATGAAGCCACCATCACCCTGATACCAAAACCAGGCAAAGACACTACAAAAAAAACCAGAATTATAGGCCAATATCACTGATGAACATAGACGCCAAAATCCTCACCAAAATTTTAGCAAATAGAATCCAACAACACATAAAAAAGATTATACATCATGACCAAGGGGGGTTCATCCCAGGGACACAAGGCTGGTTCAACATACGCAAATCAATCAATGTAATACATCACATCAACAAGAGAAAGGACAAAAACCACGTGATCATCTCAATCGATGCAGAAAAAGCATTTGATAAAATTCAACACCCATTTATGATAAAAACTCTCGCCAAAGTGGGTATAGAGGGAACATATCTCAACATAATAAAAGCTATATATGACAAACCTACAGCCAGCATAGTACTCAACGGTGAAAAACTCAAAAGCTTCCACTAAAATCTGGGACAAGACAAGGATGCCCACTATCACCACTCCTATTCAACATAGTCCTGGAAGTCCTAGCCACAGCAGTCAGGCAAGAGAAAGAAATAAAAGGGATCCAAATTGGAAAAGAAGAGGTAAAAGTGTCATTATATGCTGATGACATGTTACTATATATAGAAAACCCTAAAAGGTCCACACAAAAGCTACTAGGGCTGATTGAAGAATTCAGCCAGGTAGCAGGTTACAAAATTAACGTTCAAAAATCAGTTGCATTTCTTTACACTAATGATAAATCAACAGAAGAAGAAAGTAAAGAAGCAATCCCCTTTAAAATAGCACCCAAAGTAATAAAATATCTGGGAATAAATCTAACCAAGGAGGTGAAAGAATTATACACAGAAAACTATAAACCATTGATGAAGGAAATTAAAGAAGACTTTAAAAAATGGAAAGATATTCCATGCTCTTGGATTGGAAGAATCAATATTGTTAAAATGGTCACACTGCCCAAGGCAATCTACAGATTTAATGCAATCCCTATCCAATTATCCAGGACATATTTCACAGAACTAGAAAAAATCATAATAAAATTCATATGGAACCATCAAAGACCTAGAATTGCCAAAGCATTACTGAAGAGAAAGAAAGAGGCTGGAGGAATAACTCTCCCAGACTTCAGACAATACTATAGAGCTACAGTCATCAAGACAGCATGGTATTGGTACCAAAACAGACATATAGACCAATGGAACAGAATAGAGAGCCCAGAAATGAACCCACAAACTTTTGGTCAACTCATCTTTGACAAAGTAGGCAAGAATATACATTGGAATAAAGACAGTCTCTTCAGCAAATGGTGTTGGGAAAACTGGACAGCAGCATGTAAAACAATGAAGCTAGAACACTCCCTTACACCATATACAAAAATCAACTCAAAATGGATTAAAGACTTAAACATAAGACAAGATACAATAAACCTCCTAGAGGAAAACATAGGCAAAACATTATCTGACGTACATTTAAAAAATTTTCTCCTAGAAGAAATAAAAGCAAGAATAAACAAATGGGACCTAATGAAACTTACAAGCTTCTGCACAGCAAAGGAAACCAGAAATAAAACAAGAAGAAAACCTACGGAATGGGAGAAAACTTTTGCAAGTGAAACCGACAAAGGCTTGATCTCCAGAATATATAAGCAGCTCATATGACTCAATAAGAAAAAAATAAACAACCCAATCCAAAAATGGGCAGAAGACCTAAACAAGCAATTCTCCAAGGAAGACATACAAATGATCAAAAAGCACATGAAAAAATGCTCAATATCACTAATTATGAGAGAAATGCAAATCAAAACTACAATGAGGTATCACCTCACACCAGTCAGAATGGCCGTCATTCAAAAATCCACAAATGACAAATGCTGGAGAGGCTGTGGAGAAAGGGGAACCCTCCTACACTGCTGGTGGGAATGCAGTTTGGTACAGCCACTATGGAAAACAGTGTGGAGATTCCTCAAAAGACTAGGAATAGACTTACCATATGACCCAGGAATCCCACTCCTGGGCTTGTATCCAGAAGGAAATCTACTTCAGGATGACACCTGCACCCCAATGTTCATAGCAGCACTATTTAGAATAGCCAAAACATGGAAACAGCCTAAATGTCCATCAACAGGTGACTGGATAAAGAAGAGGTGGTATATTTATACAATGGAATATTACTCAGCCATAAAAACTGACAACATAATGCCATTTACAGCAACATGGATGCTCCTGGAGAATGTCATTCTAAGTGAAGTAAGCCAGAAAGAGAAAGAAAAATACCATATGAGATCGCTCATATGTGGAATCTAAAAAACAAAAACAAAAACAAACAAACAAACAAAAACAAAGCGTAAATACAGGACAGAAATAGACTCACAGACAGAGAATACAGACTTGTGGTGACCAGGGGAGTGGAGGGTGGGAAGGGATAGACTGGGATTTCAAAATTGTAGAATAGACTACACTGTATAGCACAGGGAAATATACACAAAATGTTATGATAACTCACAGAGAAAAAAATGTGACAATGAGTGTGTATATGTCCATGAATAACTGAAAAATTGTGCTGAACACTGGAATTTGACACAACAATGTAAAATGATTATAAATCAATAAAAAATGTTAAAAAAAAAAGCTATGATAAAAATTGACATCTGTAGGAATTAAGGCTGTATAAACCATAGAATTTTAGAGAAGGTTTACAAGGTAGATATATTTGAAACCCTAACTCTGACTTTCCCTTGATGGGCATTAGTGGAAAATATACTGAGGTCTCTGTTGACATTGATTCAAGCCAACTAGCTGCAAGGTATTTTCACAATTTCTAAAGTTGGTTGAGCTAAAGTCTCCTCATGGGAAGAGAAAACGAAGCATCATGGGAACACTACACTTTTAGAATACGAATCAATTTTCCTATCATGTCAAGGTCATTATGAATGTCAGGTTCAGAGATAGTACTACTATATGAAATGCATTTAAGGATTTTTCTAAACCATATTTTCCATATTTCTGATTTAGAGCTGAGTGGGAGTAGCTAGGCAAGCTACTTAGAAACATTAGTTATTTTAGATTACTAAAATCCTATTTAGTAAGTTCTAACACTAAATAAATGCCTTAATGGCAGTGCACAGTAATTTATAAGTAGTATTGTTTAATATTTCTTTACTGGCCTAAAATATTTAATGCTCTTTTTGAAGAACAAAATGAATCCTGTAGATATATAGCTCTTATAAAAATCCAAAATAAACTTCGACATGGAAAATTCTGGCGGGGCACATCAGGATTAAGTGCACTGAATAGTATACAGTCAAAATGTCAGAGATGTCTGTGATAACATGAGATAAAACCTGCATAAGGCACGGAGAAGATGATGAAAATGTTACTACAATTCAAATTAGATTAGAGTTAGTGTTACAACTTTTAAAATTTTTTAACACAATCTTTCAAATCAGGTTTTCCTTCCTGTTGGTAACATCTTTTTAACTCAATAGTTAGCAATTGATGAAAGAAAAATATAACAAATAGATTTTGATGGAGATGGATTTTCCAAGCAGAGTTCTATGTGGAATGATGTTCTATAGAATCTAATTATCAATATTTTACTTGGCGAGAAGAATGATACTACAATTTAATGGTTGCAATGTGTTTCTATCATTTTTTCTTTTCCTCCCATAATGTCAAATGTATATGAATCTCATCTTACTTCATCAAGATTATAGCCCAATGCAAAAAAAAATCATGTATCTCTAATATTGAATTTTAAATAACAGGATAAGATTTTTTTCTCTTATTTTTAAAGTCTATTTAACATTTGACAGTACTTGTAGTTTTTCATTGTCAAGAATTTGCTTTCGAGCTAAAATTACAATTTTCTGTGATTTTCCAGTTTTATAGTTCCCTAACAATTATTTTTAGTGATATAACACAGTAATGAATAGAAGTAAATTTTAGGTATATTTCCTCCATGGTTTACAAATAAAAATTTTAAATAACAGTTTTAAGGGGAAAATCATCATCCTAATACATGGAAACAATACAATCAGCAATTATAATGGTCCACGTAAGGGAGACTAATTTAATTAGTATAGTGGTAAAGTCTTACTGACCCATTAAATATTGTGATTTAGGCAAGTGTAAATATAATACTTTTTCTCAAAATGTTATGTCAGCCTCATCATTAGGAGCTGTCATTTTTAAAGTGTGCAAGATGGAAGGATTTAAGAGGCTAATAAAAATTAGTAACAAATGAAACTAGGCATAGAAGGAATAAATAAATATGTGTAAATCACATGAAGTAGAACATTTATTATAATAATATTTTACATTTTATAACTTTGAATTAATTATATCTTTTTTCTTATAAAAATGAGCGAGTTTTGTCTTTATTTTAAAGATAAGAATATTAAAGCAAAGTGTTTCTATATTCTGTCCAATGTTCACAAGTTGGTTTATAAAGGACCAATATACAAAACTAGAGGATCATATTTTTTATCATTTTTTTCACTGTTCCATATTGCCTTCCAACAACGTTTAGCAGGAAGCACAAGTGTTGATTTTTATGAGCCATTCATCTTACTGCAACAGTCTAAGACACCATAAATGCATTTGACAGTTTTTGTGACAATCTGCTGAAATTTCTGCTTTAAAAACCTAAGCACTTTGATCATTTAAACTAAATCATTTATTTTTACATAGAGCTAAAATATTAAATTCACTTTATCCTTCTTTGTGTTGCTTATATTAACCTTTGATTAAAAATGGAATAATAATGTACTATTTTACATTACTTTTTCTGTCTTATTACAAGATATGGTTTGGTCATTTCTTATTCCTATGCAAGTACTGTATTATGATAGAGGAACTATTAAAAGTTCAATAGTTCTTAAATCATTGAAATAAGTCCAAATTTTTTCATATTAGGTTGAAGGAAATACAATTAAGAATAAAATAACCCTGAACCTTCTCTTTTGAAATATAAAATAAGCAAAAGAAAATGGGGATAAATAATGTATATGTAATACATTAGGCAGTTGAGCTTAAATGTTGGTATATTTCTTATCTGGCTAGTAATAAGAGTGTTTGTATGTGTGTATGTTTGTGTGTGTGCAGGTGTGTGTGTTTGTGTATGTGTATGTGTGTGTGTTTCTCTCAGAGGTGACTGCCTCTGTAAGCACTTGGGAAAATAAAAGCCAATGGCCATTTAAGTTTACAGATATACTTCAGGAAAACTCAAAGTAACAGAAATTACGGCTAATTTGTCCTAATATTTGGAAGTACCACTAATGCGCTACTTATTGATTCCTCTGTATCAAGCAGGAAAATTAATCAATTGGAATTAATTTTCATAATGAAAAATATGAATAAGCTGCTGTGTCCAAGGGAAGCAAATTCATTTTCCTGAGATGCTGCAAGTTTGAAATATTTTATCATTTAATATAAAATTTATAAAGATGAACAATGCAGGCATCTTTTACAGGAAATGTACCTGTATTTGCAAGGCCTAGCTTCTTAATTCTTAGTAATTTTGTTTTATTTATTTCTCCTTTATAAAAGAAAAATTAGATTTCAGTTAAGGAAAATAATTAACAATTAAAATATTTGTATAGTCATATAGAATATGGCTTACTGGTAAAAGCGTTTCAATTAATGGTGGCATATATAATAAGGCAATTTCTTACTCCAAGTTTTACATTTGATCCACTTGCTTAAAATTCAATTTTTCACTGCAAGACCTATAGTGACTAAGCTTCTTGGCTCTTATCGAGGCCTGGGTTGGAAGAGGGTTGCAGTTTGTTGCCCTGTTCTGGCTTTCAGCTAGTATGTAAAGGAAGAAATTTTCTTACATAAGATCACGTAACTCTAGGGCTCTCTTCCAGAGCTTCTGGGAAAGACCTAATAATGGGCTCCCTGTCAATGACAATGAATTCTAGCTTTCATAATACAAACATACTCTTCCTTATTCATAGCTCTTTTACCTCCATCATTATTTTCATTCCAAAAACTGTAATCATAATTGTGGTTATTAATAATCCTACACTTATAGTCTCCTATTTTCCTAAGCCTCTTAATTTCTTAAAATTTTCTCTTATTTCTCATTTTAAAACAGAATATCATTAGATATTATATTGCATTCTCTAAAAGTGGCTATACTCCAAGCCTCTTTTCTTTCTTTTTTTTTTTTTTTTTTTTTTTTTTTTTGCATATGAGCTAGAAAGAGTCCCTTTTTATGTCAAAGAGCATGTTCTGTGTATAATCTGTAAATCTGTCTCAAGAAATGGGCTCCTTTTGCTATTCTGGCTTTTTCTTGCATTATCAAGTCTCTTCTTTCTGAATACTGCCAGGCAACATATAGACAGATTATAATATTTTACAGAACATTGTGTCCCACTAAAAACCCTTCATTTTTCATTTGCTTTACTACTATATACTATACATTGTGTGGATATACAGATTGTGTATTTATATATGAAACTTCCCATTCTCCTCTTCTGAAATGTTTGACATAGTGATGTTTACACATCTTTCCCTTTCATTCACTCCTTAATCTTGTCCTGATTTCTGAACCCACATTTAGGTAAAGCTTTGACTACCTTGATTACTGAAGACCTCCAAGCAGATAAATCCAACGGGTACATTTTTTTTCTTTACTGTACTTGGCTTCTCAGACATCAGTCTCCTGGTATTGCTCCTTTCTCCCTGAGGATTTCTGTTTTATCTTCTTTACCAGTTTCATATCTTTCTAAACACTCTATATATTTATGAAATATATCTCTACCTATCATCTATCTATATTGATATTCTACATGCTTGCTTTCCTTGCCTGCACTACTCCTTAAATATAAAAAATATTACATCAGCATAGCTGCCCAGTGTCCCCAGCTTAGAGGCAAGTGTTATAACAAAGTGCCAGAAAATGTGCCTCACCAATATTTTATCACATTGATGTATCTGCTTCTTCTCTCAACCCAAAGCAAGCAGGTCCTGCCCCAGGTTAATGGTCCAATAACTTGTGTCTCAGTTAATAAGTTAAAAGCTCAGGCTAATGTCTTAGTTTCGTTGAAGAAGCCTGGTTCCCATTTTAAATGTGAAGAACTCAGACTGTGAGTGAAACGACAATATTCTTACAACTTATTAAACTGGTAATTTGTGATATTCTTAGACTTAAGATGTAAACTTTACAGGCGTCTTCCCCCCTCCTATTTTATAAGCAGCTTTAAGTAACCTCAGATTGTGTGAGGAGAGCTTTGGCCTGCAGGTACCAGAACTACAAATGTGGCCTGGAGCATTCCTACGCGAAGTAACTTAGGACCATAAATCCTATGACTAGACATGGCTGAAAGCGAGTATAAATTCAGTCTTGTCCACTAATAGTACATATTATGGTTCCATTGCTAAGCAACCTTATATTCCTAAAATCCTTTAAAAAACAGTGGCCAACTTCACCTTTTCATGCGTTCATACTATTGCATTCATAAACCACTTCAGATTTAGATGGTGCTGCTAATCCACGGGGTTGCCTTCCTGAGATCATTGCAGAACGCCTCTATTTCCACTGTATTCATCTTAAGCACTTGTAAACCTCTATCACCCCACAGCAACAGCAAGGGTAAGCATCATCCTTCACGTCAGAGGTTATCATCCTGAACACCAGGGCACAAGTGCGGACCAAGATTATGCATTTGGAGCTGCCACAGAGGAAACATTTTGAACTCTAGAAACGCACAACTTCCTCCTCCATCAATGGCTGTCACATAAGCAAAGTAAACACAATGTGTATAATAGTTCTTGTTTCAGCTTGAATAGATGTTACTAGCAAAACTAAATTCACATTCATATTTATGGCACCCTTTTTCTTAAAATAGATATAAAAATAACAAAAAAAAATAGAAAGACCACAATTCACTTTCATTTTTAAATCCAAAAAAGAAATTGTAACAAATGTCTATCACAATCCCATAATTTAGAAGTAGATTGACAACATATATTTCTCTTAGATCTTTTCTCAAAGAGCAAGCCTCTCCAGTAATGTTAAAATGATGCTTAGAAAGTAATAATTTGTTTTAAATAAAGAATCAGACAGAGCCTGTCTAATTTCCAACAGAATGTATGAAGTCAGAGAAAAAGAGAAAAAGGCACATAATAAAATCTTTGGTCAAGACATATCTTAGCATCTATCTGGAAGGAAGAAGTGTACTATTACAAGGACAGTGGCACTTGACTGAGAGACACAAGTGGTCGCTCATGGTGCTACATGGGGTGACAAAAAGCAAACATCCTGGCATGAAAGTAAATTAGGAGAATCAATTGTCAAGCTGCACTTTCTATAGCCCTGTGGTGAAAATATATAATTCCACAATTAAAGCACAAACTTGGGAAAAGAATTTTAAGAGAAAGCTGGGGATTGCAATGGTTTATGTTTTTGATTTTTTCCAGATACCAAAATCAACTGACAGTGTTAATGACATCCTCATTTAAAGTCACCAGAATCAAACTAAATAAATTCAGAGATTGAATATTGGGTCGACAACTATAAACAACACTATTCAGGCAAGAGGGAAGGGTTCAACATGCACAGAGTGGGCCAAACAGAGCCAAAGGAAATTACTCACTAGTGTACTAGCAGTCATTAAAACTCAAAAAAGAAAAGGCTCACTCTTGGCATGAAAAAAAAACCAAAATCAAAAGATATGACTGGGAAATTTGGAAGAGTGCTAGAAAGTCAGCCAACCAGTACACACTGTACAGTTTCCCCTTACAGTCCTCTTTCTTATGAATTTAAGAACAGATAGATATACATACACACCTTTTAAAATGAGTGACACCATATTGTGTATTGGCCTATAATTACTATAATATTTAATAACATGTCTTTAAGACTTTTCTTTATCAAAATATTTGGCTTGATTTCATCCTTTCTTAACAGCTGCTTAGTACTACCTACTATGGTTATACCAAATTTATTTAACCTTTTCCCTATTGATGGATGTTTATTTCCTTATCTGATTTTTAAAAGAATGAAGCAAAGTTTATCTGATTTTTAAAGGAGTGAAAGAAAGCTCAATTGTGTACATATATGTTTATGTTCGTATGCACGTATTTTTGCAAAATAGATTCACAGAACTAGAAATGATGAGTTCAAGGGTACACAAATATAGTGTTGATATTTAGTGTTGCCTTCCTGAAAAGTTTCACAAATTTATACTATATATACACAAACTGTGGGAGAGGGCATAATTTCATACCTTCACCAACATTTGATGTTATCAATCATTTTAGTAGTTCTTAATCAGTGGGTTAAAAAATCTATATTCATTAATTTTTTTCATTATCAGTAGTTAGGTTAAGCACTTTAAAATATTATGGAATGATTACTTATGTTATTGTGTGATTATATACTTGTGTGGGAGTGTACACCTGTGTCTGAGTACAAACTTGGAATAAAATTTAGCAAAACATTACTGGAAACTACTAGGTAGACTGACTGAATGGTTAAATTTTTCTTCTTAGTACAATGCTCTTGACATCTAGGAAATGACTAAGTATGAATGTATAATTAAAAAGAGAAGGCAATGTTTTCTTTAATAGTTGTCATAAAATAGATATGATAGAAATATCCAAGTATTATAGATTAATATTTATACATAATCACTTACAAATATATATTTCCAAATATATATTTTATATCTTTAAAAGTGTATGGAATGACATAAAGCATATTTCATTGCTAAATGACCATCCCAAGTCATCTATGTAAATTTCTTCTGTGAATTTAAGATTTAAAAATAATATCATTGTATCTAGTTTAATGAAGAAATTACAAGTGTGGGGTTTGAAGTAACATTGACTTAGGTTCTTGTTTGGCTCTATCATTTTGTAGCCATTTTTTATCATTTGTATCATTCTGTTCTTGGACAAAAGATTTAACATTTCAAATTCTCAGCAGCCTCTGTTTTATAGTGGGGATAAATATGGCGTTCTTCAAAGGAATACCATGAGAAAAAATGAAGTTAAAAGGAAGAACCTGGCACTCAGTAAAAGTCAGTTTATTGTTTTTATATGTAAGTATTGTGATTTTAAAATTATTTTTGTTATTATTATCACTACCATTGATTTTATTTTTAAAGAATGCTTATCTTTGTTGATTCACTTTTTCCTCATCTCTCAACTTGATCCCTAGCCCTGCAAATGAGAACTCCTATTCTCTTAAGGAGGACTAAAATGAAAACAAGAATCCCTCTAGTGATTGGTTATTTCTATTTATTTATATGTACTGCTTAACTGTAATTCCCTAAAGCTACCGCAGGAGGGGTTGGCAGTGATTTATAACACTACCCGAAAAAGAAAGAAGCTTATTCCAGTGTAATATGTGGAAAGCCTTTGGATGACTATTTTGGAGGAAAGCAAATATAGCATTAAGACTTTTGAAATAAATGTCTACACTTCAGATTTTTTGAGCAAGATCAAAAATACACACACATATATATACCACTTACAGATCACTTATACATCATCATTTGTACATCACTTAATGCCACCCAACGTGGCACAGAAGCATTTTTCAGCTACTCTTTTTTTCAAAACTATTTTCCTAAAAATAACCAGAGTATATTAGTATTTGTATTTTGTTCACATTCTCTGTATTATTGTGTCTCCAGAGGCAACGAGACTTGCTGTGTCAGAATGTACAGAGGCTGACGTGGCAAGCTCATGAACTGGAATATTCCGTATGCAAATGCATCCAGCCAGTCCCTTGTCCTGAATTGACTGTGTATTGCTTATTTCACTACAGTTTATCTCCCATTTAATTTGTACACTAGTGGATAGTATGCACCACGACGCCAAAGAGCAGCACTGGACCTTCCACCCAGAAACAAGGGAAACTATCATGGTTATCAGTTAAAGTGCAAGACACCTACTGGGGAAACATGACACCTATAGGAGAACAGATTTAATAATCAGAGCATAAACATCAACTGATGATTAAGGATCAATTGATGGAAATCCTCTGGCCGTGTGAAGGTCCTAAGAAACACCGATGTTACCTGTGATGACTAAATACCTATAATGAGAAGGTGAAAGAAACAACTGCCAGAAGTTCAATGTGGCTTTAGAAACACTGAAGAGGTGGGAAAAATTCAAATCATCTGCATGGGAACCAAACCATGAATGACCCACAGAATCAATACAGGTTCCCATTTACAAAAACACATCCACTGCTCTAAATGATGCATATTCTGGTCATTAAGACTCTGGTACAAGGAAGAAACATTTCATCTCTGACCAAGATGGATAAAAGAACTGCAGAGCAAATGCAGAAAAGAATCTGGGTTCAGAAAATCTAAGTAGTGGCATTTAGCCCTAACCAATACAGTAATGCTTGTCTGAGTCATCATCTGCTTTAAAGTGGTTTCAACATTTATCTTGGTGAGGACAGAAATGCAAATATGTAACAGAAGTTGATTATTTATGAAATCTAATTCATTGTACATAAATATGTTTAAATTGATAATATAGGTAAATGTATATTTTTATTTAGTATTGTAGTATTATTATTTCAAGGAGACATTTCTTCATCTCTGTAAAATTTCAATTTAAATACTACCTTGAAGTGATTTTGTAAATAAGTATTTTTTGATCAAGACTGTGGTGTCTTGAGCAGAAAAGCTGTAAGCACTAGTGACCTCCTTCTGTAATGCAGAAAGTTATTTTAACAAGATTTATTTTTTATTTAGGTAGGTACATGGTAAATGTCATAACAATTTCATAGAATTTTAGGAAATCTCTCTTAACCTTCAATTCTGGATACCTCAAAATTTTCCAGCTATGGAAAATTTTATTTCATGGTTCCCGCTCCATTTATTATAGATCTGTTTACTTTTTTTTTTTAATTGAAGAACTCTCTGAATGTTTTGTTGACTTTTTTTTTAATTGAAGTACTGTCAGTTACAATGTGTCAATTTCTGGAGTACAGCACAATGTCCCAGTCATGCATATACATACATATATTTGTTTTCATAGTTTCTCTGTATGTTCTGTTCAGGGTTTCTGTAAATCTAAAGCTGCTCTGAAAAAATAAAGTCTATTAACATCTTTGAAGAGGGGCAGGGTTTTTTTTTCCACTCATAACAGGACTGCCCATTCAGTAAGGGATTCTATTCACAAAACCCGACAGCTGGTGATTCAAGCACAGCTTAGCAACATGAAGCGAAGGCGCTCACTCCCTCTAGGAACTGACTAATTTACTTTTCCACACATCTAATCATCTGTTACTTGATTTTTTTCCCTCTCCTCATTAGTATTGTGCATATACTTAAGCTTCTGGAAAACTCCCTTTGAACTAAATAGTGAAGCAATATATAACTCAACGTGTGACCTTCTTACAGACACACACTCCTCTTGGACTATGTAAATGTGCTCTTTCTCAAATTTTCCCCAAGCAGAAATTATAAAAGTGCTTACATTGCAAAGTGATCCTTTGCATTCAAAATAAATAGATTTTTGATGTGAACAAAGGAAGTACTTAAGTAGGTAAGTGCTAAAGGTGTGTATGTTAGAAATCAAGCTTGGCATTTAATGAACGTGGTAAAGTTGAAGCATAAGAACATGGTAATTTTAGTAGAAAGATGCATTGTACTGAATATTGCACCTAAAATTCATATGCTGTTATCAATGCCTCTTGTTTTATAATTGACTAAAAAAAAATCAAGAATAAATACTATGATGTGAATAATCTCTTCTAGGATTATAGCATGTTTGTAAAACTTGCCCAGTCTTACAATGCTATGTTATTTTGTGTTTAGCCAAGTGACTAACTTCATCTCTACTCAAAATCTATTCTCATATTCAACAGTATGTTAGCCACTTAGGAAAGAGCGTTAGTTCTCTCAGGCCTCTAATTAACAATTGATTTTCTTTGTTCATAGCAAAATCTTCTACTCTTTCATTTATTATTTTATTAATTATACCTCTATCTCTTCCAGATTCAATAAAAATGTATCTTTAAAGCTCACATTTCTGGAATTACCTCAAATTTAAATTTAACGTTTCAGTTAAAACTTAAAGTAAAGCAATCAATTCATTTAAAAGCTCTAAAGGACAAAAGGACGTGTGTTTGGAAGTGTTTGAAAGAAAATATTAGTTTTACTGCATTAGAGTCTAATTTCGAGAGATCATAAAGCAAACTACAGTATGCTTTGCTTTAAAATGATTTCAAAATATATCTACAATTATGTTTTTTTCTCTTGCAGTATAATGGAAAGATAATGGGAATAAAATTTATTTTCAAATATAAAAATTATACTTGAGTATCATTAAATAAAAATAGAAGGAAATATTTAACTTTACAATTTTAAGATTAGGACCTAGATACATTTATAAAAATATAAAATTAAACTAATTTTCAAAGACTTGCTCATTTGAAACTACTTCTGTGTACTTTTTTCAATTTTCATTGCTTAATTTCTCAGTTTATCTTTTTGATTCTTTATCTCTTTCACCTTTCAAGCTATTATGCATAGAAAAATGCATTAATATATGATTTATTTATATCCATGCTCTTAGGGGAAAAACCCGTTGGGCAACCCACAAACAGGAGGACAGTTCTAACTGCAGAGGTTCTCTCCAGTGAGTGAGGGGTACAAGGCCCACACGGGGCTTTCCAGCCTGAGGATCCTGCACTGGGAAGACAAGCCTCTAGAATGTTTGGCTTTGAAGGCCAGTGGGCTTACTTCTGGGAAAACCAGAGAGCAGAGGGAAATAGAGGCTCTACTCTTAAAGGATGTGCACAAAATCTCACATGCTCCAGGATGCAGGGCAAAAGCAGTAATTTGAAGAAAGCCTGGGTCAGACCAAAATGTTGATCTTTGAGAGCCTCTTGGGGAGGCAGTAGGTACCTGGAACTCACCCTGGGGACACAGACATTGACAACAGCCATTTTTGGAAACTTGTTCTACAAGGTAGACACTGGTGCGGGCAGGAGCCTTTTTGGATACCTCCTTGAAGCTTATTATTGCTGGGACCTGGCTCCGCCTACAATCTGTTGGGACCAGTACCAGGATTCATCAAGCCCCACCGATCAGCAGGCCTGCTGCCTTACAAACCTCAGAGCCAGTTCTGCAGCCAGAGACCTTGACATCTGGCTCCATCTACCAAAGGACAGGCACCAGTCCCAGGACCCACTGGGCATGGGCCGTGTCCACCAGCGTGCTAACACAGTGACTCCAGAACAATCAGGGTCCTACAGCCAGAGACCTCAGGACCCTGTTCTACCCACCAGTGAGTGGGTACCGGCTCTAGGATCCCCTGAGCTCTGGCCCCACCCACTACAGGTGTACATCAGCTCCAGGACAACAGCAACCTCTCAGCCTGCCATGTCAGGACCCAGTGTACCTACCAGTGGCCAACACCAGCTCTGGGACACCTCAGGACCATCAGCCAGCTGTCCTAGGATCTGGCCCCCCTCACCAGTGGGCCAACAACAGCTTCAGGACTCTGGCTTCCTGCAGTCAATCATATCAGGAACTGGGCCCTGTCCACCGGTGGCAAGCACCAGCTCCAGGACCCCCAGGACCCACATCCCCCAGCTCTGCCCACTTGTGAGTTGATCCTAGCCTTAGTATTCCCTGGGCCCTGGTCCCTACTTCCAGCAGGCCAACACCAGCTTTGACATAACCTAGACCCCTCAGTCAGCTGCTCTGGGATCCAGCACCATTCACCAGCAGGCTAGCACCAGCTTTGGAACACCCCAGAACATGTACTTATAATCTCATGAGACCCACCTCCACCAACCAGTGGCCAGTAGGCTCTGCACAAGGTAGGGCTTGGCAACCAATCTCAATGGGAATCAGCCACACCTACCAGATCACCTACAGTAGTTAGCCTGCTGTAACAGAAGGATCCGTGCAGTCTACAAAGAGGGCATCTCTAGAACTGGTGGCCAGAGGGGAGTGTCCTCCTAAGATACATAGAATATCTCCTATAAAAGACCACTTCTCCAAGGCAGGGATTGATAACCAACTGACTGAATACATAAAAATAAAAACAACATATTAGGCAAAATGAGGTGACAGAGTAAAATATTACAAACAAAGGAACAAGATAAAACCTCAGAAAAAGAACTAAGTGAAGTGTAAATAGACACCCTACCCAATAAAGAATTCAAGGTAATGATCATAAGGATATTCAAAGAATTCTGGAGAAGAATAGATGAACAGAGTGAGAAGTTAGAAGTTTTTAATAAAGAGTTAGAAAATATAAAGAAGAACCAAACAGAGATTAAAAATACAATAAAGGAAATGAAAAATACACTAGAAGAAATCAATCGTAGATTAGGATGATACAGAGAAATAGACAATAAGTTACAAAACAGAGTAGTGGGAATTACAGACGCTGAACAGATAAAATGAAAAAGAACAGAAAGAAATGAGAAAAGTTTAAGACTTCTTGAAACTATACCAAATGTACTAAAATTCACATTAAAAAGTTCCCAGGAGAGGAGAGAGAACATGGCAGAAAACATATCTGAAGACATAATAGCTGAAAACTTCTCTATCCTCAGAAAGGAAGCAGGCATCCATGTATAGTGAGCACAGGGAGTCCCAACAGGATCAACTCAAAGATGATCACACCATGAGGCACTGATAGTAAAATGGCAAAAATTAAAGATAAAGGGAGAATATTAAAAGCAGAAAGGGAACATCAGTAAGTTATATACAAGGGAACACCCATTAGACTATCAACTGACCTTTCAGCAGAAACTCTGCAGGCCAGAAGTGGGTACATAATATATTTAAAGTGAGAAAAGGGGAAAATCTACAACTGAGGACACTCTACAGTCAAGGAATACTTTTAGATTTTCATGGACAGATCAGAAGTTTTACAGACAAGAAAAACTTAAAATAGTTCAGCACTACCAAACTAGCCTTACAAGAAATATTAAGGGGACTTCTCTAAGGGAAACATAAAAGGTCAAAAATAGAAACACAAAAATTATAAAGAAAATAATTTCATTGGTAAAGGCAAATATATAGTAAAGGTAATAAATCAACCTTATATAAAGCTAGTAGGAAGGTTAACAGACAAAAGTAGTAAAATCATCTATATCTGCAATAAGTAGTTACTGGATGCACAAAACAAAAGGACATAAAATATGATGTCAGAAACAGTAAGGGCCAGAGAAGGGGGATGAAAATACAGGACTTAAAATACATTTGAACTTAAGAGTTCAGCAACTTAAAATAATCATGTATAGACATAGGTTGTTATATATAAATCTCATGGTAACCACAAACCAAAAATCTTTACTAGATGCATACACAAAAAAGAGAAAGGAATCCAAACATAATGCTAAAGATAGTCATCAAATCACAAGGGAAGAGAGCAAAAAAAGAATAACAAAAAAGAACTACAAAAAACCCCCAAAGAATTAACAAAATGGCAATAATACATATTTATCAACACAAAAAGAATTACTTTAAATGTAAATTAATGCTCCAATCAAAAGACAGAGTGGCAGAATGGATACAAAAACAAGACCCACATATGTGCTGTCTACAAGAGACTCACTTCAGATTTAGAACAAAAGACTCACTTGAGATCTACAGACACACACAGACTGAAAGTGAGAGGATCAAAAGATTTATTCCACACAAATGGAAATCAAAAGAAAGCCATTGTAGCAATATTTATATCAAATAAAATAGACTTTAAAACAAAGACTTTAACAAGAGACAAAGAAGGATATTACATAATGATCAAGGCATCAATCCAAGATTTAACAACTGTAAGTACGTATGTATCCAACTAGAATCACTGAAATATATAAAGCAAATATTAACAAACATAAAGGGAGTAATTAACATAACAAAATAATAGTAAGGGCATTTATCAGCCCTACCTACATCAGTGAACGAATTATCTAGTCAGAAAATCAATAAGAAAACACTGGTCTTAAATAACACATTGGACCAGTTTTATATATATATATATATAAATATATATTTATTATCTTGCAATGTTGATGGGAATATAAATTGGTGCAGTCACTATGGAAAAGAACATGGAGATTTCTCAAAAAATTAAAAACAGAACTATGATATGATCCAGCAATCTCACCCCTAGGTATTTATCTGAAGAAAAAAAACAAAAAACAAAACACTAATTAGAAAAGACACATGCATCCGTATGTTCATTGCAACATTATTTACAATAGCCCAGATATGGAAGCAACTTGAGTGCACATCAATAAATGAATGGATTATGAAGATGTGGTATGTATGAATGAATGTACATATGTGTGTGTGTGTGTGTATAGATAGACATAGATATAATGGAGTATTACTTAACCATAAAAAAGAATGAAATCTTGCCACTTGTGACAAAATTGATGGACCTACAGGGATATTCTGCTAAATGAAAAAAGTCAGAGACAGAGAAGGATAATTACTATATAATTTCACTTACATGAGGAATGTAAAAAACAAACAAAAATACCAAAAAGCAAACAAACAAACAAATGAACAAACAAACAGAACAGAACCAGTTGTAGATACAGAAAACAAACACGTAATTTCCAGAGAGAAGGGGAGTTGGGGGAGGAAAAAAATTGGTGAGGGAGATACAATCTTCCAGTTGCAAAATAAATGAATCATTGGTATAAAATGTACAGTGTGGGGAATATAGTAAATAACTAAATAATAATTTTATATGGTGACACATCATAGCTAGACTTATCATGGTGATCAATTTGAAATGTATAAACCTATCAAATCACAATGTTCTGTAACAGGAACTAATAAAGTGTTATAGGTTAATTGTACTTTAAACACATATAAACTCAGAAAAAGAGATCAGATTTGTGGTTATCAGAAGTGGGGTACTGAGGGAGGGGGAACTGGAAGAAGGCAGTAAGAAGGTACAAACATCTAGTTACAAGATAAGTAAGTACTAGGGATGTAATGTACAACATGATAAATATTTTTAACACAGTTGTATGTTATATATGAAAGTGTTAAGACAGTAAAGCCTATGAGATTTACAAGAAAAATTTTTTTCTATTTCTTTTATTTGGTATCTATAGCAGAAGATGGATGCTCACTAAACTTATTGTGATAATCACTGCATAATGTTTGTAAACCAAATCATTATGCTGTACTCTTTAATTTTACACAGTGCTGTATGACAATTATAGCAGTGAAACTCGAAGATGGAAAAAAAAGAAACTACGAAAAAATTAAAAAATAATTCTTTACTATGAAGTACATTTGAATTTTTTTGTAACAAAATTACAAAGGAAAAGAAAAGGTAGACTGATAGGTGATAGATAAATATCTGCTAAGTTCTTGGTTTAAAGTCACATACATAGTAAGCACTGAAAGATGAACAAGTAAATCAATTAATTTATAATTATTAAATAATGGTTAGGAAATATGATTTTTGAAAACTTTCAATATTTTATGATCTTCTTTGTGACTTAGTTTCCTATATGTATATTTTTAAGCCCTTTGAACTTTAGAAAATAATTTTCCCTCCATTGTAAAATATATTACTCTATTAGTCATTTTAGCTTTTATTAAAATCAGCTTATTTATTTGCTAATTTATTTATTAATTGGTTACTATCACTCTCTTATGCTGGACAATAAGCTTTGTGAAGGCCACAAAGGCCAGGTTTTACTCACCATTTACTCAGGGCATATTCTACTGTTGAGTAGTAATGGCTGCTTAATAAATGTTTCATGAAAAAAAAAACATTTAACCCAAAGTACTCTAGAAAAGATATGAACTGGCAAAAGTTCCCTTAGAAGGCAAAGTTGCTTTCTCGCTAAGAGAACTGAACTTTTATATATGTTGTACTTTTACTCAATCTTTTTTTTTTTACAAAATTTATAAATTACAATATTCTCCTTTCAGGAAAATTAAGATTAACAACAAACAGCTCAACAAATATGCTCATCCAGCTCTAGATGAAGTTCAAGAGTTCACAAGAGCCATGCAAACGGAGTCATCATGAAGGAGAGACAATCACAATGCAGCGAGAAAGCATAAACATAAACAGACATAAATAGGTGCTGAGAATCTGCAATAATGAAACAGGAATAGCCAAACGTAAAGATAAACAAGTGAAAAAAAATAGACAATTAGGGTGTGTTTGTGTGTAGAAAAGTGAATGTTCTTTAAGATTGTGAAAGTGAACTCCTGAGCCCAAGAAACTGGGTGAAGGAGGAGGTATACTGTATTGAAGACAGTATTTAACACAAGGGTGCTCAGCAGGAATAAAGAGTTAAAGCATAAACTCATAAAAGCATAGGTCAAGAATTTGAGGCAGAACGTTTTAAGTCTCAAATATAGAATTCAATCTTTTCAAGCAGTAAGTAAACAATTTGGTCTTGATACACACAGGAAGAGTTTTACGGAACACCTGCTGAGTTGTTTTCTCACTCCATCACTTCTGTTGTAGAAGGTGTGCTCCTTCCTCTCCCACTTGCATGAACGCAAGTCCACAAGCACACAAAGATGAATGTGGTGAACGTTCTTCAACTGTATCTGAGAAATTGTTACCTAACTTCCATGCTACCTTGTTGTTCCGGATGTGAGTATTGACCCAACATGGCCCAACAGAAGTCTATTTGTAAGCAATTGAGACTCGAAGTTAAAATTTTCCCAGCTTAGTTAGAGGAGGTAGTTTTTTTCTATCAGGTGGACTATGGAAGCACAGAATCCTGGTCTAGGGAAAGAGAAAAATGAAGCAGACATCAGAGAGAAATGGATGTAAGAGATAGCCACTCCAGTTAGCAATCAGCTTTCTAACGTCTGACTAATGACATTTTCAGAGGGTTGGCCATTTTTCCTGTAAACTCATACCAAGCCTATAATAAATCCACTGCTTTCACTCAATTAAGTTTGAATTTTTTTTTTCTCACAACACGAAGAAACTTAGCTAAAACAAATGTTTCAAACAACACTTTAGTTAACTATGGCCGGGTGCTAAAGTGATTCTGCCTAGCTCCAGGATGAAATAAGAAGTAGGGATTTATTTATCATGGCCTAGTTGCTCTGAATAGCTAGTCTTTAGCAGCAGAGGTTAATAATCCTAGGATTCAAGTGTTCTGCGCTTGCTACATAATTTGGTTACTTTTGTTTTCGTGTCAAAGTAAATTGTGTTTCACAAATGAACTTGATAGCTGTTTCCCTTTCCTTTTTTTTCAAGGAGAGATCATATCAACATAAAAAATAATGGTAACAAATCGAAACTTAGGATAAGAGCTGAAACTTTAACCACTGGTAATTGGAGAGATGTAGAAAAAGTGAACAATGGCAAAGATGAAGTTCACAGTGTGCTCTCTTAACTGTCAGCAGCATGAATTGCCTCAAATAGAGTATTTCTATGAGGAATTAGTGAGTTAAAAAGATAAGAAAATATACTGGTTTAAAACTTCTGAAAGCAAGTATAAGTCATTTACAACTTATTCTTGATCATCCTCTTTCTAATCCTCCCTTAATATGATTACTTACTCTAAGTCAGCTTATGGGCTTTTCCTATTTCAAATGTCTTATCTTCTTTTCCACTTACCCATCATTCAGCTCTGTCTTTTTACTCTCTGAATCCTTTGTAATTTTGTTAGGGCTCCTCTCAAGTCAATGTGCTTAAGAATCTCTTTCCTATTATTTTAACATATCATTATAGATTCATTTCATTGCCAGTGTAAATTATTTTCTATACAAATATTAATTATCTCAAAATTCCAAGTTGCAGGACAGTAAAGAATATGATATATAAGTATTCCACGTCGAAATGTAAGCACCATGAAGACTGGTACCTATATTTCTAGCTCACCATTGCACTGCCAGTGTGCTCCAGCACAGTGGTTGACAATTAGTTGATGGGCAAAAGGTACTGTTTGAGTGTTGACCTACTGTTCTCCAGAGCACGTATCAGAAGGCAGCATTTCTTAATTACATGCTCTATTAATTTGCTAGAGATGCCATAATAACAGAAATTTATTTCACAGGCTAAAAGTTCTAGATCAAAGTGTCAGCAGTGCTGGTTTCCTCTAAAAAAAAAATCTTTTTCCTTGGCTTACAGATGGCCATACCCCTCCAGTATTTTCACATCGTCTTCCCTCTGTACATGTCTGTGTCCTAATTTCTTCTTCTTATAAGGATGCTAAATCATATTGAATTAGACCCACCTGTATGACCTCATTTTATCTTAATCACTTCTGAAAAGGCCCTATCTCTAAATACAGTCACATTTTGAGTTACTGGTGATTGGGATGTCACAGTATGAATTCTGTGGAGCCCAACTCAGCTCATAACACAGACTGAATAAGCAGTTGTTTTCTACTTATTATTATTTATCAGCAGAGTGTAAAGGTGCTCATGAAGAGATGTCAACAAAAATACTGAAATAAATCAGACTGTCTTGCCTTTTTGTTCTAGAATTCTTAGAATAAATAACTCTACTGGAAGGTGTTGTCTTCTCTGTAAGGGTATTACACATGTGACTGGGGACAGTGAGTACATGGCATGCCTATATGCAAGGGGCTCTCACTATGTTCCGAGATATGAATAAGGTGATTGAAGCTTTGGACCATCTTCTCAGAGATAAATTACACACACTAAATGTTCCATGGAGTCTAAAAGCCATTGTATGCCTTAAAATGAGTCAATGTACTCTGGGTTAAAAAAATCTATCCTGTGCTAATATATAAGTGGCAGCATTTTTTTTTTTACAAAATATAGGAAAAGCATATTTTATTAAAATATTTAAATAGACCAATTTGTAAACTGGAGGGATTTTTTTTCCTAATAGTTGGTCATAAACAGAATTGACTGAGACATAAGCAATACCTTCTACACAATTAGTTAGAAAGGGTATACTGCTTTTCTAAACTGAAAATAATTTGAGCTAAAATATTCTAATTTTACAAATATAAGAAGTAATTTATACATTGGTGAAGGAACAGTTAATTGCCTATGCTAGTCATATAGGTATGTAGTTAATTTTCTCTATTTTCAAAGAAAATAAGTATCAGAGATAAATGAATCTAAAGACAAGTCTTAAGAATTAAGGGGACAAAAGTTATCATATGAAAATCTGGTATTTCCTAATTATATGTAATTAATACATGTGATAGAGATTGAATTCTTGTTGTGTTTTTCAGATGCACTGAATGAATACATTTAGTACTGTATTTCCTAGATTAAAGCTTTTCCTTTAATAGAACTGTTGTATTATCCACAGCTTGAGAATGAGTCACATTCCATTAGTTTATCAGAAAGGTGATCCTTATTGGTTTTCTCTGCTATTCTCTCCTACCATTCACAATAAAAGAGTTCATTCTATAGCAGTTTTAAAGGCTTTCCTTTAAAAATAATCTTCAAAAGATTTAGAGCCTGTGGAGTGACCACCTCTACACTCTCCTGGTCACAAGTCATTTTAAAGCAACTAAATCCGTTGAAAGTCCATCTGATAGGACTGTCCTGTCTGTGTAATCCTCAGGGCAGAATGTGGAAGTTAGTAACATAGCCCAGCTAAAGTACTGCCTGCCAGGCAAGTGCCAGAGATAAATGATCCCCAAAGGATTTTGAGCAACAAGAAAATCAGTCTCTGTCTTACAGAGTGAAGCATACTTTGCCTCACCATAACTGGGTATTTTAGGCATTTTTGAGTTGTCTGTCTCTTTAATTAATAGATCTGTAATTGCCTGAACAATTTTCTTGTGTTTTAAAAATACAGATTTTATTCCTACTCCTCCTTCAACATTTTTACAAAGTTATTCTAATGAGGACCTTTAAAAGAAAAAAAGTACCCTGTCTCTCCTGCTTAGGGAATCCATTACAGCAGAAGGCAGAGAAGCTGGAAAAAATCAGTAATAAAGCAATGATTGACACATCAATCTAGAAGAACACGGCAAAATCCATGAGCTGACTGGGATGTGTTGGACAATCATGAGTTTGGGAAGGAAGGTAGGACTCACACAGTAAGTGTAATACATGAATCTTGGCAGGCTGTGCCAAAATTCCAGATTTACTCCAAGACATGAAGGGCATTTTCAGTCATGTTGTCACTTTTCTTTTACCTTGGTGGGTCATCCACAACGCTAGGCTTATAAAAAGGAAAGGCATGTGTCTTCCACAATTCTCCACGATAATACAATTTGATAGGGCATGACATTTCTTAAGTTCTTGAACTTTTCAAGACAAAGAAGTGGGATGGAAGAGGGGGAGAAACTGGTAATATTTCTGATGAAAATGATTTTTTTAAAAAGCATTTTTGTACTTACAGTCTCACTTTTATAATTATTGACATTTTTGGAAACATTAATGATTTTGTTCCATGTCTCCCTATAATGTATTTTGCTAATCATCTTAATCAGAGTATGCAGAGCATAATTTAACATTTCTAACTCAGGGCCTTCATGTGACTATCAATTAGCACACAGCAGTAAGAGAATGATGCCTTAAAGGACTATTAAGAGGTGGAGGCCTTCTTGCCCTGATCTAAACGGTGCCAGATGGCTGTCTAATTAGTTACTCGGCTGCATCTGCAGTCCATTTCATAGCTGCTATCTCCTTTGCAGAATTTCAGCTAACAGAGCCTACTCATTATTTTTCACATTTATTTGGCCTGATGTCTTATATAGTCTAAGAGGAAATAAAATTACAAAACTGATTACATTTTAAGACCTAATTATTTTGATTAATGCAAAAGTTTGTCATCAGTTTCACTCAAGGAGTAAAAACGTTTATAAACACAACACTTACGTGTTTGTGTCCACTTGCCCCGCAGCCTTTTCAGTGTACTTCAGAAATTGCTGGTCGATGTTTTTAGAGTTGAAATTTGGAATCCTGGGATGTAAATGAATATTTGTTTATGCAGATATCTGGACATTTTATCTCAGATTTGTAGTATGTAGTTCACTCTTAAACCCATGCACAAAAAAGCTACACTATATATATATTTTCAAGATGCTGCTACCAGAGTAGTTAAATCAATGAACTATATTCATTCCAGTGTTTCATTCGGATGTCACTCTGTGAATTTAACAAAATGAGACACGTGTACAGAGGTCCCAATGGAGTACCTGCCGTGGCAATAATAACCACGTTAAAACAACCACTTCTTATGTATTTTATTATATAATTTCTTCAGATGAATTAATAGCATTCTAATTATAATAACTTCACACAATATATGTTCAAACGGTTCATAGTATCAAAATCAAAGAAAACCACAAAACACTACCTCCCAACTCAATGTCAGCACAGCTCAAATTACTAGTTATTAAGAACAGAATACAATTATATAAAGATGTATTAAGCTGAATCATAAATTTATTATAGCATGCTGTGATTTGGAATAATAAATAAATTGGTTGGTCTCTTAAGACGTTTTCTTCAAATTAAAAAATAATTGTGATATAGACAGTTTACCAAACAACTGCTGAATTCATGACTTTTTAAAAACAGAGCTTAAATAGTTGTTGTATGTTTTGGTAGACTCCAGCTTTTTTGTCCCTTTCTCTAAGCACAATGAATTTTCTATCCAGAAACAAACTAAATATAATCATTTAAAAAGTGGTATTTTGAATTTACAGTTATGGAAAAGGTGGATTCACCAATTTATTAGAGGTAAAAGTTTTAATTATAACCTTGAAATGTGAATTTTCCACCTGCTTGCATACGCCCAAAATGTTTTGGTTTGTGTATTTTCATCACGCAAGGGAGTTCAATATTAGCATTTTCTACTTGTCTTGCTTTTTTAGTGCACTATTTAATGTTTCACAGTGCTTGTGAGGGTCAGATTTAGGTGTCAACTTGGCTAGATTTCAGTCCTCAGTTATTTAATCAAATACTAATCTAGGTGTTGCTATGAAGGCATTCTGAAAAAGTGATTAACATGTGTTGTCAGTTGACTTCAAGCCCTCCATAAGCTGGGTGGGCCTGATCCAGGCAATTGAAAGCCTTTAAAAACAGAATTGGGGTTTTCCTACTTAAGAAGACATTCTGCTTGTAGAGTGAAGCTTCAGCTCCTACCTGAGCGTTTCCAGTTTACCTAGCCAGCCCCTCTTATTGCTTTAGCCAGTTCCTTGCAACTAATTAGATACATCTCTCTCTCTCTCTCTCCCTATCTACCTATCTGTATACATACTATTGTTTACTACTTGTTTACACTATAACTTCTCTAATTCTGAAAATAATTTGGGTATTTTGGGTAACTTGAATTTAAATATAAAATAACACCACCAAAATTACAATGCTTTTGAATCCCTTTGTTTGTTGTATATATTCAGGCCCTTAGGAAACAATAAACACCAAGCAAGAAACAATAACCCTCTTAGTTTCTGTCAGTATCACTGCTTTTTGTGCACGTGTTTTGGAGAATGTCTCCCCTGTCTCTGCTCTGTCCCCATACAGTACACTCCCCAATTTCCAAAAAACTTCCCACTCACCTTCAACGTGCTCTAAAAGCAGCAAGTCTTTCTTCTGATGCAGCAGAACTTTTAGTGTTATTGTTTTACATAATAAATGTAAACCATGTTCATCGTGAAATGTTATGTAACGGTAGAAAGAAGAAAAACAGCAACTAAATACACATCCAGACACATACATCCAGACACACACACAAACGTGCATTTTTCCATTTCCATTATAATGCATTAAGTATGCATAATTTTATATCTTGATTTTCCTATCCATGAACATTTATCTCATGTCATTATAACTTATTCCTGTACAATAGCTGATGGTTGAATGTTTTATCACATTGCCATTATTTTATTTAGACCCATACTAGTATTATTAAATCAGTTCTTGTTCATAAATCTTTCTTTCCGTGTCTTACATCTCCTTTGATTAAATTCTTTGATAAAATTGTTGCTCAATTAGAATAAATATTTTTAGGCTTTAAAAAATACTTCCAAGTTAATTTTCAAAAAGAAACTAATCTTTTATATTACCACTGATAATATATAATTTTAGAAGTCACTCTATGTAATAGCATGAATAAGATAAAAATATTAAAATATGTTTAATATACATTATAAATGTATAATGTATTTATATAATTATTTATTATACATAGAAGTATACTGGTATGTATAAGATTAAGTCAGTATAACAATCCATAGTTTTAGAAGTCACTCTAAATAATAATTCTCAGTCTTAAAATTTGCACATGTACCGGGGAACGTTTTTATTTACTTCAGTCTGACAAAATTCACTAAGGAGTTTACAGAACTACTATTATTTCCCCCTAGTAAGTCTAGTAGGTCTTTATAGACTTACTAGAGTTGAAATGGAATTTTCCTGAAAGCTAATGGAAAGACCACTTTCTTCAGAAAGAATAGAAGGTGACTGACAACATTGAAGGATTTCGTGAAAATTGTGAATGTGATTAAAGCATTGAGACTGAGGCAAATCTTCTCTTGCTCATGAGGGGCAAAAAAAATGCGCACGGAATTTAAGACTCTATCAATATTCAGTTTGTCCTCTGTTGAGTGGAAATGCACTCACACAAAATGTTGATAAGAGGGATGAGATTAAAAAAAAACACATTTCTTTGTGATACTGGTGAGAGTCAAGACTATTTCTGTATTTTAAAGTGTCTTGCTTAAGTGTTCCATCTTAACAAAAGCCTCAGGATCTTGAATAATTTTGCCATTTCACTTCATGGCTGAAAGTTCATTTAATTTTAAGTATAAAATCAAGATACTTTATGAAGTGGCTCAAGAGCTTGACAATTTTCCAACATTCTTCATTCACTACAGAGAGAAACTGAAGACATATGATTGGACAAACTTAAAAAGAAAAATGCTAATGCAACCAAAGTTAAAATTAGTCATTTTTCCCAACTAAAATTTGAAGCATCTATTTTCCTAGGTTTGATTGTTTATTACTGCGTTTACTTAAAAATAACTAAATCTTCATTTATATTTTACCAGAATATCAATATCCACATATGGCTGCCTGACACTATCCATAATATAAAATTAATATGAGTTAGAATTTTCTAGTAGAGCAGGATAAAGAACAAATTATGTATGTATAATTATTGAAAACGTAAAGAAAACACAAAACAGTGGCCAAAACACTGTTCTAAAGTCATCTGGACCAAGTGGACTTTTTCCAATGTTCCTATATGCAAAGTTTATGAAACTGCATGTTTTAATTTTGTGATAACTGTTTTGCCTAAAGGAGTTTGCTTTTCTCATTTTACTTAGATTTATTTGTACCTGAGGTCATGCTCCCTGTAGAACAGACTCTGAGGCAAAAACTCTTGTGCAGAAGATTTATTAAAATACTTAGTAACAATACCTGTAAGAGATTATGAGAAACAGGATGGCCCAAACAGAAACTGAACAGTGGTTAAGTTGCAAAACACCAGTTCCATAGAAAGCCCTGGACCTGGAAAGATCTTTCAGAGTTGCCTCTAATTCAAGAATGGGCACCAGGCTTTCTTACCCTGCTGTGGCCTGCCCTGCTCCTCCTACTTAAATTTAATTGGGTGTGGGCTGCCTCTGATGAAAGATAAATTCTCCTGACAGCTCCCTAAGTTATGACTATGTTAAAAACAAAAAACATCTTGTTTTTTGGTTTCATTATTAAAAAATGGATTACAGTGCACTCTTAAGCAAGTTCAAAATTTTAGTATTTGATAAAATAGTAGGACTAACTTTGAACTGATTGTGGATTTTTATTTTACTTATTCTACTTTTTCCGAACATCTACTATATATAAAGAGTGGTTATTATAAAGTACAAAAATAAAAAGTATAAAAAAATGCCAAGCAATACTCATGCTCTTGAGTAGATAATAGAAGAGACAATTGCTCAAATTACTGCAATGCATTGTGCTATTAATAATGTAAGAATTGTTATAAATCAAGTTCTTGGGTATTCTAAAGAGAAAGATGCCAATTATAGGGTTCAGAAACGTTTTGATAAGAGTTAACATTTGTTTGAATTCTTAAAGAATGAATAGAGTTTTGAGAGGCAGAGATGAATAGAAGGATCCTTCTAGGCAGAGTGAAATGCGTTAGAAAGAAATAGAGAAGCCAAAGTGCCAAGTATTTTGGGGAACAATGGTTATCTCGATTTGAAACATGTGA
This sequence comes from Camelus ferus, assembly GCF_009834535.1. Lineage (NCBI taxonomy): Eukaryota > Metazoa > Chordata > Mammalia > Artiodactyla > Camelidae > Camelus > Camelus ferus. The sequence goes on from NC_045720.1 coordinate 20,245,817, forward strand.
ACAGAAGTAATGTTAGATTGTTAGAAGTTAGGTTGTTTTGTATCTCAGATGTCAGACTGACTCTGCACTCAAGTCTTGGGGACATAAAGGACAGTGATGCTGTAATGACCCCATCAATGAACCCCTCCTGTTTCTCTTTTTGTTCTCAGGTTCCAAGCAAGCTAATCAGTGGTCCTGTCTATTTAGCTCCACAATATATTTTAAACCTGATTACTCACCACTTTTACCCCTGCAACCATAATTCTAGCCCTCATCTGCTGTCATCTGGGTGGTAGCATAATCTTCCAACCAGACTCATTAGTTTAGCTCTTGCCTCCATATAGTTCATTCTCCAGACAGCAGGCAAAGCCATCTTTTAAAAATTCAAATCAGATCATTTCACTCTTTGTTCTAAAGGCTTTCAGTTGTAATAGGGAAGAACAAATCTGACACCATATTGGATCTATTTCTTTTACTTTAACCTTTGTACCTATTGCTTTTGCTATAAGTTAAGAATGTTGCCTATAGCCTGAAATATACAGAATAACTCATTTCCAAGGCTCTGACTTTTAAAGGTATTCAAAAATGAATTACAGTGCACTATTAAGCAAGTTCAAAATTTTAGTATTTGATGAAATCGTAGGACTAACTTTGAACTGACTGTGGATTTTTATTTTCCATTCATATGTTTACTGTCTGGAGAACAAACTATATGAAGGCAAGAGCTAAACTAATGAGTACTCATAAGGATTGTCTGAAAGTTGAGATTTTTAACAAAAGTATGCAAGTTCCAGACAGTCTTTCCAAAGGGATTTAGGGATGATGTAAATAAGGTAAAGATAAGAGAGAAAAAACAACAACCAAAATCAAATTGAGTAAATCGAAGTTATGCAAATAATCTTAAAGAGACACAATGGCTAGTAAGCCTAAAAGGACTTAAATATTAGTGGAGAATGTGGCAATTTATATAAAAATATACATAACAGAGAAATATCACTCAAATAAGTACAAGAAAGGAAATTCATAGAACAAATATTAGCAATGCCCATCCATCCTGCCAGGGTCTGACAGGAGTGTGTACTGATTAAATAAATCAGCAGGCAGGTGAGGTCCAAAGCACATCGAAAAAATACATAATAATTTTATTAACACTAGCCAACTGTTTTTATCTTGAATCTGTGCTAACAACACAAAATTTTGTTCTCTCCCTTCCACACTGGACTACTTAGAGGGAGCAAATGGACTACTTATGCAGACTTAAATATTCCAGCACCTGTGACAAATATATCTCACTGTAAATTAATATATTGGCATCAAGCTTGTATGATTATTTAATGTAAATCCACTCAAGACAGATGAATTTGCTCTCTGTGGGCTGACAAAATCAGTTTCTAAGCCAGAGGGCAAGATCCAGGACTCTGGCAAATTCTACCAAGGTAGTGAAGGCCACTTGTGAGGCTTTTTGGAGACAAACGTGAAGTCTTTGCCTCGGGGACACACAGAGCATTGACTTCTGCTGAGTGTACTATAGCATTTTCTTATTTTAATTGCTAGAGTATCTCTTCTTTTAGGAAAAAAAATGGGATTGCCTTTGAACGACAGGAAAAAAAGGAAAATATATTTGAAGTAACGTCTTGAGATTTGAGTGAATTTTGTAGTTCATTTTGAAGTTCATTTTGTAGTTTATCCTACCAAGTGAGGAAGAGTTTTACTGATTTATTTTATCCATTAATTCACTGAACAAACATCCTTTTATTTATCCTCTAATGATCTCTGCATTCACAGAGGTTTTGTATCAGTTGCACAGATAGAAGTTAAATTAATTACACAAACAAAACTTTAATTAAAATTTTGAAAATTCTTATACAACAGAAGTACTGGAGAGATTAATAATATTTAGGCCCCACAAAATGGAATTTCAAAATCTTTGCATAGGAAGAGCACAGCCTATTTGAAGAAATGAAACAAACTTGGCTAAAAGGCAGAAAGCTAGGGAGAGTGCACTGAAAATGGTTTTTATGATTAGAGGGATGACATTGTAAACTGACAAATTAGGGATCATGTGACTTATAGGAGTGAAAAATGCTTTGAATTATTTGATTTCCCTTTCCTAACATATATATAGCATTTAGAGACAAAATATTGACCCCCAAAGATGCCTTTGTCCTAATCTCTAGAACCTGAGAATGTTACTTTAAGTGACTAGAGTTTTGTAACGTGATTAAATTAATGATCTTGAAATGGGGAGATTATCCTACATTATCCGGATGAGCCCAATGTTGTCACAAGAATAGTTTTAAGAGCGAGGTATGAGGGTCAAAGTTAGGGAGACAGGAAATGGACAAATGAAGCAAGGTTTGGAGTGATGCCCTTGAATGCAGAGGGAGAACTAGGGAATACAATGCAGGCAGCTCCTAGAAACTGTAAAAGGCACAAAGAAACACATTTTTCCTTAGAGCCTCCAAAAGGAACAAGCCCTAAGATCACCTTGAAGATCAATTTTGGACTTCTAGCTTCCAGAACAATACTATAATACATTTGTGTTATTTTGTGGCACTAAATTTGTGGTAATTTGTTACAGTAGGGATAGAAAACTATTACAAATGTTATATATGTTATTCTGTATTGTGAAAGACTGAGTGTTTTATATTACTTACTATAGTTGACCAAAACTAGAATGTTAGCTCCCTGAGGCCATGTTTCTGATGTTCCTAGGGTCAAACTATATCCATGATACATCACATTTACTTTGTTGACCTGAGACAAAAAAACTGCCAGTTATTTCTCCAGCAAAGATGGATTTATTCAGTATCAGCAGAGAACTACAATAAGGGGTCTGTAATTATGGTGAGCCAGTGTTAAGTTCACACATGGTAAGGGAGGGAGAACACTTTATAGTAAAGAAAAGGAAGTTTGGAAGGGCTGTAGTAAATAAAATATTCATGGCTTTTTATCAGCTGAGTCCTTGTCAGGAAAGAAGAGAAGTCTTTCTTCTTCCTGTTGGGCTCTGTTATAATCAGAGGATGTGAAAACCCCCCATTCTGATCTCCACACTCTATTTAACTGAAGTCTCTGTATATTACATTTTTACATGTGCTAATCAATTTAACATAATAAATTGAAAAAAATTAACTTAAAATATGTTCAAGCTATGGATCTTCCTCAAAACCAATTTTTAGTTCTTACTCCATTTCTGACTTTTATCAGCTGCCTGATGACCAGAATGTAAAGCTTTTCTTTTCTGTTCTTTTTTTGTTTGCAAGTATCTCTCTTGGAAGTTTCCCATAACTACCAATGCAACCAAAACGTGTATATTTGCCTTTCCTAAGGAGTCTTGTTTTTAGACTCTGACAAATTTGTTAGACTCAGATTTAACTTTTAAAAGACAATGACTTAAAATAAGTTAACTGATTTTAGCTGACTTATCTGTTCAATATATTTCAAATTTTTGCCATAGAGTTGAAATGATTATTAAATAGCATGGTGCATTTAGTAAGCGAGCAAAGTGCCCGGCACATGGATGGTGTTGAATCATCACTGCTGCTCCTCCAGTCTTCTCCCTCCCCCTTTCCTCTCCTCAGATCATCCCAACTGTATGACTCATTTATCAGGGAGCTTCTCCTGACAGGTTCTCATAGCTCATTGAGTCTGAGACTGTTTCACATACCAGAAAACAAAGATAACTCCAGAAAGCATTTATCAACAAATGTCAATATTTCACAATTGGCAGTCCCAATCAGGCATGCAGAAGAGTCTAGAGAGTAAATTTTGGTGTACCAGGTTTTATACTGGATGGACTGAGAATTCCTCCAGAGGCACAAATGTTGCCTCCTTTCATTTCACAGTCGGTGCTCTGTGCCCTGCAATGTCATGGGACAGGAGCCTTCAATGTCAGCATCGCCTACTATTTCTCTGACAAGGATCTAAAATGAAGCGACTTTTAGAATTACAGGTACTCAGTCAAATTCATATGCCTGACACCGAATTGGTGCCAAATGAATTTTACATGAATCATGGAATAAAGGGTTGAGGGTATGAAGCAGAGTGTATTCGGAACAGTCATCCGTGTCAGATGTCTCCTGGCTGCACCACTTTTGTGAAAATCCAGCAGACACAAAAGAAGAATCTTTTTCTCTCCCAAACTGTGTGTCCTTGTGAGAGTGTGTGTGTGTGTGTGCATGTGTGTGTGCGCGTGCGCACATGTATGCTTGTGTCTGTTATCTGTCACTTTCTTTAATTTAGAGTAGAACCATGGAGGGTGTCTGTTCATTTTCCAACCTCTCATCCACTTCAGTGAAGAGAAATGAGTAAATTTTCAAAATACCCTGAAACAAACACCACGTTTATTACTGGGATTTTGAAGAGGCTGGAGTAGCTACTCACCCCAGCAAAGCTGAGCATTTCTAAGCCTGAGGGAGAAGGAAACTATTACAGCAGGAGGTGATATTTCCTCCAGAGCAGGCATAACAGATAAATGCCTAATAAGCTATTTTAACCTGAAGCTGATTTAAGATGGATTCAAACCAGCTTCATGGAAACCTTCTCTAGGCTACCTCTCTGATGGTTTACAGGAGACGGGGCATATTTTGGAGGCTTCTGGAGCCATGCCTCACTCAGTAAAATGTTCATATTCAAATTATTTTCATAAGGACTATAAGTGACTAATACCACACTGTACCCTTCTAATGCAAACTCTCTCTCTAAAGCAACCTACATTTATAGTTTATCATATACATATATAAGGTCCATATTTTGGAAACCATTGGATTTTTCCTTGCCACAAGTAACACACCAAAAATTGTGGATTTAATGGCTAATAAAATTACAACTTTAAAGCAACTGGCATATGTTCCAGGTTTCGTTGTTACCTAATCTTTATTTATGTCTTTGTAACCAGCAGCCATCAAGGGGTAAAACTGCACCATGCAGATATGGCTGCAAGTATAATGTAACTCAGCATCACAGTTTTATAATGGGCAATAAAACCTGATTTATTAAACAAACTCTATTAATGTTTCACCAGGGATAAAATGATTACGGAGCCCTTTACATTGTAAGAATTTATAATTATCATTTCTTCTTAAGGAAGGAGCCACATCCTTATAAAACAGTCACCAGACTCTGACATGCTGGGCTGTGTAAAGCTGATGATGAGTTGAAAATGAACACTGTCAGCAGTACGTTCTCCAAAATGGTATACACACAATTTGAATCAAAACGACAATAAACAACCCTTTAATTCTCTCAGAAGGGAGTTGCTATTTCAATCTCTAGAAAATGTTCCTAGAATGAGTGTGAACCAACAGAAGCATAGGTTTTTTTAATTTGAGATTTCAAGCAAGAGCCTAAAGTAAGTGTCAAAGACATATAGATAAAAATGCCAGGCATTAAAAATGTTTAACAATGGAGAAGAAAATAGGATAATACTTTTTAGACCACAGAAAACCAAAATCTTTCATTTATAGCTGATCATACTCTTTTCTAGTGAATAAGTTAAATGAAGGAGAGTGGAGAAATGATATATGTATGACTGAAGTTATTAAATATAAAATATACCTATATTATAAATAATATTCATAGGCTTTATTTTTCTACAGATTTATTGGGAGAACACAACAAAATAGACTATTAACATCTTCATCAACGGTTTTTTGAATTGTAATTGCACTCATCTCATTGTTTGGTATATTCTGAGACGGTTCCTAAGAAAACCAAGTTTCTTCCCACTTCATGGTACAAGAAATCTTCCAACCTCTAAGTAACATGTTTCATTTTGAGGGGTTTTAGCTGAGTCTACCCTTTCTTAGCCACTGGGTCAGGTCTGTGGCCAAGATCTGACCAAAGAGATTTACCCCATCCTGCTAGAAATAATTGATTTTTTTTCAGAGTTGGATAAGTTACAAAAAACTAGCCAATAAAGATTGTTCTCTAGATGTTCTGGCCAGTGCTACCAGGGGCATGACTCTCTTTCCAATACTATGACAGACTGAATGTTTAGCCAAGATATTTCATTCCGCTCCACATCGACCTCTTACTGCTGCAATATTGTCACAAGTGGAGCACATTGTACCACCTCTTGGAATGGGCTTAGCCACTTCTGATCCTGAGCCTTAAGAGATCCTGTACACTCTTCTTTGTTCTTTTCTACTTCTGCAATCTCCATTAATAGAACATGCCTCTGTTGGCACCTAGGTCTCAGGAGGAAGACGAGGGACATGTGGTATTGGCCTACTGAGCTGAGCCCTGCTTGATCAATGTCCAGCCATCACAGCCTAGAGCAGAATCACACCAACCAACCAGCAGATTTATAATAAAAGTTTCTTGCTGTGTGCCACTGAAGTCATGTGGTTGGTGGTTTACTAACAACTGCTAACTGACATGGGGGCTCCAATGAGGATGGCACCAGCGAAAGACTTGTGGTCCGATGCTGGGTATACCTTCCAAGCTTAACAAGAAAAAACAGTATGTGAGGTAGAAATGAAAAGGACAACTCCAGAGCCTTTTCCTTGAATAACTGACAAGAAGGAGTTACAGTTTGCTGAGATAGTAACTGAATATTAAGTGTAGACCAGTCAATGTTTTAAACAAGGGTATTTTGGGCTAAAGTGTTTTCCCTCAAAATTCATATATTGAAGTTCCAATCCCCATTAGCTCGGACTATAACTGTATTTGGAGAAAGGACCTTCACAGAGGTGATTAAGTTAAAATAAGGCAATCAGGGTAGGGCTCTAATCCAGTGTGACTGGTGTTCTTGTAAGAAGGGAGAGAGTCATCATGGATGCGATCACACAGAGGAAGGACCGTGTGAAGACACGGTAACAGGGTGACCACCTGCAGGCCAAGGAGAGAAGCCTCAGAGGCATGCAAACCTGCCAACACCTTGATCTTGGACTCTCAGCCTTCAGAATTTCGAGAAAATAAATTTCTGCTGTTTAAGCCATCCTGGTCTCTGCTATTTTGCTATGGCAACACTGTAAACTAACATAAAGGGTTTCTCACAGGCCCTGCTGACGTTTGGGGCCACATAATTCTTTGCTGAGGGGAGCTCTCCTGTTCATTGTGGAATGTTTGGTGGCATCTGGCCTCTGTGTACTATCAGTAGTAACTCTCAGTCGTGACACTCAAAAACGTCTCTAGATATTAGATGTCTCTGGGATGTAAAATGCACCTGGTTGAGAACCACTGTTCTAAGCTAAGAGATCATACACACTCTCTGGAAGTTCTAGAGATGTTCCTCCTCAGAAACTGACACAACATTGCAAACTGACTATACTGCAATTAAAAGAAAATTATTTTTCTTCAGCCAAGGTCTTAGTAAGCAATATGCCAGAGCTAGGAGTAAAACTCAGACTCCTCTGACTCCAAAGCTGATGCCTGTTTCAGTGCAGCCTATTATTGCTGGTAGAACGGCTGAGGAAGTACAGTTATAGAACGGGGCCCAGTGGTTCATGAACACGACTGAAATATACCTGAAGAACACTCATCCTGATTCAGAAGCACTATTCATAAAGCACTATTGAGGGTCCAGGTAAATAATACTGGGAGCCTTGATTTTTGAAAGTAGGATTGATGAAAACCTCACTTGGAACTCATCATTTCATGAAAATCTGTTGATCTGCCTGTTCTGATTACTACCACTGATTTTTTTCTTTGCACCAGATGATGTCTGTTATCTTAGGGTGAGGGAAAGCTTTGAGATGTCAAAAATATATCAGTTAGTAGACAGGGGAAAGATGAGCACTGCAGGTGTATTACTTACTTTTCAATTAGTTATTTTAATTATCTGCTTAGGTCTTGTCTGCCACATTTGACCATGAACTTCCTATAATACAGGGTTGTGTTTTCTGTGTTTATTTTTTTAATATGCTTAACACTTATTGTACACTTGACATAAGTCTGAACTTAATAAAAATATGCCAAATGATTAAATAAGCCAAAGTACCATCCTAGATAAAATGGCATTAAAAAATAAGGAATATATAAAATTAAAAAGAGTGTGAGATTGCAAAATAAGAAATTACCTGTGTTATGAACAGGACAGGAGATACTGAGGTTCTGGTCTCTTAGTACAAGTGCATAAATCAACGAGAAAAAATAAAACAAAAAATACCCAATTTTTTGGGGTACAATCTAATCTGTCAATGTTTCTATACAGACCTTGACAAACTGTTAGGATTTCAGAATTGAAAGGTCTTGCTAAGGCAGAAATAAAGAAAGCTTACCAATGGTTTTTATCTAGCAGTGTCAGCTTGGCTCATTTTTTTTCCTGGCATTTTAATGCTAATTTGTTAGAAAAGAGTCTAGTATTCAGAGGACTGCAATAATTTTAACTGTGTTTGGCCTGCAGCACATAGCTGCCCAGTGAGTGGGAGTAGTACTTCTCAAATTTCCCAGTAAGTATTTTCTGAAAACTGCACTGCAAAAAATACACGTGAATATCTGTAATTTAAGAAGAGCACTCCAAACACACACAAAAACAAAGTCCTTAAAAGAATATGTTTTGGAGACACTAAGAGCAAAGTGGGAAAGAATCTGTAGTCAAATGTGGAAGGGGAAAAGTGTCACAGGCAAGAGATAAGTTTACAAGATGATAAAAATTTGCAGAATCCTGGAACTACTGCTGTAGAACCAGAGACATGAACTCTGGTTTAATTGTGTGTTGGATTAAAATAGTAGACACACTTTCTACTATGTTTATACTTTAGATCTTAAAAGAGTTTGAACTGTTACCGCTGAAGTGGACCAATGAAAGCATTTCGTTCCATTCTTCTCGGGCTCCTTGAGAAAGCAAAAATCTTGAGGGTATCAGCTTGTTATTTGAAATAAATTCTTTAGTCTTTGTCTATTTACCACTTGAGATAACTCATATCCTCCAAGATTCTACTAGATAGGAAGTAAATAACATCCTATCTCTAACAATATCCATATGAATAATATGCCTCATTTATCTGCCTTAAAGTGAAAGTAATATAGCTCAAAGCCAAACAAAATAGAATAATAAAACATGTTGAAGCTCTAGCTTTTGAGCGGTTCACTATAAATTGCCATATTCTGTCCTCCTATTTCATGACACAACGTCTTCTCCTACCCTAGTCTAAGTATCTAATTAAAAGAACTATTTTTCTTGGAATTAGACAGGAAAATAATATTCTCAAAATATCAATTTTAAAATTCTTTCTGCAGACTATATGCTTTAAATTATTTGTGACCTTTGCTTATGAGGAAAATCATGAATATGGTGTGACTGCTGTTTTTCTCTATTTCTAGTACTTGGAGTATTGTGTATATATATATAATATTTAAAAAGTGGAGAAAAGTCAACTCTTGTTAATCCTGCAATTATGATCAATAGCATATATTTATTCAACTTTACTTAGAAATGTTACAGATTCACAGGAAAATCGTGATGATGGTGCAGAGAACTGTCATGTATACTGTATGTAGTGTCCCCTATTATCAACAGCTTACATATTACTATGGTACATTTTTCACAGTTAATGAACCAGCACTGATATAATATTATTAACTAAATCTTGCATCATATTCAGATTTCATTAACTTTTACTCAATGTCCTTTTTTTGTTCCTGGATCCTACGCATTTTACCCGGTCTACATGTGCCATTGGCACCTCTTGGCTGTGACATTTGCTTGACATGTTTTTGATAATCTTGATGATTTTGAGGACTATTGGTCAGTAATTTTATGGAATGACAGACAACTGGGATTTCTCTAGCATTTTTACCAGGATCATACTAAAGATTGAGAAGAACGACCGTAGTGTGAAGTCATTCTCATCACATCATGTCGAGGCTGCACACTGTCAATATGACTTATCAGTGTTGGTGTGAATCTTGATCACCTGGCTGAGACAGTGTTTGTCAATTTTTTCCACTGTAAAGTTACTCTCTCTTCCCTCTTTCCGTATTGTACTTTTTAGAAAGAAGTGATTATGCATAGCCCACATTTAAGGGGCTCTACCTTCTTAAGGACAGAGTACTTACGTAAGTTCTCAGTGGGAGATCTGCCTGTTCTCCTCCATCTATTTATTTATATCAGTGTAGAATCATGGATATTTATTTTATACTTTTGATTATCATCCAACACTACTTTATTTTCTTACCCAGCTTTTACACCTTTAGCCATTGGGAGCTCTTTTAGTTGGCTTCTGTCACTTTGACATACTGACATCATCATGATTTTTTTTCTGTTACATTCTACACTGCAGGATGATCTAAGTTCAATTCATATTATTTGCTGCCTAGGTTCTAAAATACAACATAGTTTAAAAAAGTACTTTTTTTTTTTGTAAATAAATTCAACTTTATTGTTGGATAAATTTCTTTAATTTGTAATTTTTAGAATTTTGGCATGTATATGTTAATATATCATTGATACTGTATCTGAGTTTAATTAAATATTTTTTATATATAATATACATTGATATATGCATAGATACATATATTCATGTATATACGCATATACACACCACTCATACAATCACACATACTTTTGATAAAAGTACATCACCAACAATAATTACATAATGGATTCTGAAGCTTACCCCCAGCTTTTTAAAATTTTTGAAATATTTTCAATCACAATCTATCTCTATTAAGCAACAGATACATCAAGCATTTCATAAAATACAAATGTTGAAGTTTGCCTCATACTCACTTAAAGCTATGGACAATTTAACAGACTTTATTCAGCTTTCCAAATAAAAATGCTGAATAAAAATTCTAATTTGAAGAGTGCCCAAATTTGAAAAATAAATCAACTCACAATGTAAAGAACTACTGATAAAAGAGGTAGATTTATTTTTTAAAGTGAGAATAATTTAATTCATTCTTTTCTTTAAAAATGTTTACATCTGATTGAAGTTTTAAAATGGGTCTCTGTGTTCTAGATATTTAAACATTCTTTTAAATGGCAATAATATTCCATTTTAGTCTCCTTGTGACTTAAAAAAAATAAAAATTAGAAATAGAATCAGCTTTTGAACTACATTAATTGCTTGGTACATACATACCCTCAAAAAATGCAAGAACAGAATATTTACAGACCCAAAGTTAAATTATTCCAAGTAACAAAGGAAAGAAATGACAGTGATAATTCATAGACAAGCATAATTATTTAATAATCTTCTCTTCTTTTTTAACAAAAAAAATCTTCTTTTAGAGATAACCTTACGAGTGTAAAAAAAAAAGCATTTTTCAAAAGACAAGTTGAAGGAAGACAAAAACGCATTAAGATTCTCAAGCCAGATAATTAGGCACTGAGTTTTTACTCACTGACCATAAAAGCTTTATATAACTATACATCTCTTTATGTATATATATATTTGATATTAAATTAGAATTTTGTTACTGATGGAATCAGTTTGCTCTCATTCACAAAAGGAATTAAAAACATTGTCTACATTTCACTTCTGTAGAAAGGGAATTATCTTTCACTCTGATTTTTATAATGTTTCACTTGAATATATTTTAAGATAAAACACTACGATTGCTAAGATTTACGGGGAAAGCTTAGTTTGAAAAGTAGAGCACCATTTTTTATTATCTTGAAGTTTCACTGTGATTAGAGAAGTTTTGATTTAGCTATTTCTTTTATTTATTTTTATTTCTTCTCATGAGTGAGATCTCTTAGATGAGAATGAAGCCTACTAAGTTTGACTGAATTAAGTTCTATAATATTTAAAAACAGTTCAGTGACAGAAAAAGAGGTAACTATGACTAAACTAAGGGTAATAAGTATATACAACTGAAAACTTTTCAATTAGTAATTTTCATGGTTTCAACAAACTTCCATTTTATTAGTCAGAAACTGAATTAATTTTTGCCATTAAAGGCTCATCATTACATTTTTAGTCATAAGTGCTACTATGAAAAAGTTAAAAGAATCACCATTGTTAAACATATCATACACATATTTCATCTAGAAAAGGTTATAACATAAGCTTATTTATTACTATAATCCCTATAAACTTGAATGGCTTGAAAATAAGAGTAGCAGAAGCTATCACCACACCAAAGGAACTTATATTTATATCTTACAAACAATCCTCTTGAAGATTTTGGCAAATTTTCTTTCACCTTGACTTTCCATTTGTACCCAGGAGTAAGGCAATTTTAAATCAACCCATCTGAGGCTATATCTAAATTTAGCCTCATCCGTAGCCCACAAACAGAACTGGGGCTGCTGTTAGAGCTGGAGTGAAAATGTTCCTTATCCAATATGGGGGTATAGTATCATTTATTTTGTTTTCCCTACATTAAAACACCACAGATTATTACTATTATTATTTAGCGTAGTCTTCTCATATTATGATGGGAGCCCACATGCCAGCACAAACTGACACATTATTGACGACTCTCTTTATTTAAGCAGTAATTATGAGAGGAAACAGATGGCAAAAATTAGAAAATGAATGGAACAGTAGGTTTACTGTAAATATAGAAAATCAGAGTCTCAATCCTATAAAAACTGAAGATCAGGCTGAGTTCCACACACCTGTGAAGAGGTGCCTCATTCACAAATGCACTACTTTTCTCTTTCTTCCTGCCTTTTACAGGGAGAGGAGTTACTGTTCAGCTATGACAACATAATTATTTTTATATTGCAATTACTTCTAAATGATGACAGCGATCAGTAGCCTGAAACAGCTTCAGATGTGCTTTTAACAGTTTAGTTTTGCTAGTTAGGCTTCCAATTTTATAATGATCTCACCATCCTCCCACCCCATCCCCTAAAAAAAGATGCTTTAAAATTCAGGTGTTGAAACTAAAACATGAGACATCAGTTCCACAAGGATGGAAGATGTAATTAATTTTATTGTGAATCAGTCACATTTGGGCATAACCAAAATCCATCTGACAAACTCTGCTAGATTCATTGCCCTGTACAGGGAGGTTATGCCTTGAAATAGTTTTCTAATGAAGTCATAGTTTTATCAAATTAGCTTATGATTGAATCAAACTGTGCTAAATGGTTGTATGTAACATTTTGGATACTATTAGTACAACCGGACTATGAAAATCATAACCCTGGGACTGCAGTTTGCCTTCTATTTTAAGATGTTACTTTCAGAGCAATGCTTTCAAATTCCAGTGTCCATCAGGGAAAATTTTAGATGAATTTGAAACAATGATTATCTCTGTATTTAACTGTACAGACCACCATAACCTTTAGACTAGCTTTGGAGATGATTTGTTACTGCTTCTCTGTCATTCCTGGATTACATTTTGATGCTCCTTTTTATGCCTTGTATTTTGTTTCAAAAAGACTGTTCTTAGTAATGAAAGTAAATATAAAAACTGACACCATTATTTCAACTGAAACATAATTGACATCACTTGGAATATTCTTTATGAGGAAGAGACATAAAGTCTCTATTTTTTAACACAAAGTTTAATATAAATGAACTAAATCCACTAACTGCCTTAGATCTGTAATTTTTTCATACTATTTAAGCCTTGAATGCCAGTATAGCTACTTATTACAGCACTGAATTTAGTAATAAAAATGCTAACAAATTACAGCCCATCAGAATTTTAAATCCTGTATTCTGCAGTCCTTTATTAAAAATATCATTCTAATTAATTCTCTAAAAGTCACTACTATAAAAGAGCTTCACAAAAGAATGTAAAGTTTAAAATAAATCTAAAAATATATCACCTAGAAAATCTGTCTCTGTTCACAAAATTCAGATTCATCCATGTGGTAAATTGCGTTAGAGGCTCAAATATACTTTTAATTGAAGAAAAAGCATAAAAATTTTACTGGGAGTGTTACCACTATAAAACATTATAGAATAGGTTTGTTTTCATTCTTTATTTGTGGGTTTTAGGAGCCGTCTCTCCACTGACATATGGTAATCCAATCTTCAGTATCCTTTCCTTTATTTTCCTTTCTTTATAATTCAAATCCTCTTCTTAGAGCCACCCACTATTAAATGTAGTAGATATTAAGTCTATTATTTCTTCATAAAATTATAGTTCATATATAAGTTAAATTATTACTTTTCAGACATACACATATATTACATATATTCAATAATGAATATGTGTATGTATGTGTTTATACATTTTTGTGTTGATTCAAAGAGGAGTCACTTAACATTATATATAATCACAAAATTATTATGTTCATATGTTGGGGCAATGCTTTTAAATTTTACATGATTCCAAAATCCAAATAACTAAAGCTGATTATAATCTGAAAAGTATTACCTCTGAATTTTTTCTACTATTTCATTTTGGTAACTCATCCAGGAACTGTACCTCATTGAAGGCATCCATACTCTTGTACCATTTTTAATTTAACTCGAGGAACTTCCAAAACCATTAGGTCCATTAAATATCTAATAAATTGATATATGGATCTAAGTGCTTCATATCTCCATGTACTACAAATGTTATCCAACAACATGAGATATCTTTCCACTTGCATATTCTTCAATTTTTGCATCAGTGAATTATAATTTTCAGTATACAAGTCTTTCACTATCTTCTTTAAGTTGATCCGTAAGTATTTTATTGTTTAGGGGGATGAATTAATATTGGAAAAATGTCCATACTATCTAATATCGATCCACAGATTCAATGCAACCTCTATCAAAATCCCAATGACATTTTTTCATGGAAATAGAAAAATTATCCTAATTCTATATAGAATCACAAAAAAAAAAAAAACAAAAACATGACTAGCCAGAGCAATCTTAAGAAGAACAAAGCTGGAGGCATCACACTTCCTGATTTCAAACTATATTATAAATCCATAATATTCAAAACATTATTGTATTGACATAAAAGAGGCACACAGGCCGATGGAAGAGAATGGAGAGCCCAGCAATAACCATATACATATATGGTCAATTAATTTTTAACAAGGCCACAAAGAACTCACAATGGGGAAACACTAGAAATACTAGTCTCTTTGATAAACGTTGCTGGGAAAGCTGAATATTCACATGCAAAAGAATGAAACTCACCCCTCCCTTACTCTACTCACAAAAATTAGCCTAAAATGGATTAAAGATTTACCTTTAAGGTCTGAAACCAAAATTCGTAGAAGAAAATGTAAGTTCCTGGACATTGGTCTTGGCAATGATTTTTGGATAAGGCATCAAAAGGATAGGCAACAAAAACTAAAATAAACAAGTGGGGCTACATCAAACTAAAAGACATTCTGCACAACAAAGGAAACATTTCAAATACATTGAAAAGGCAACCTACAGGATGAGAGAAACTTTTTGCAAGCCAAATGTCTAAGTGGCTAATTTCTAAAATACATAAAGATCTCATACAATCGCAAAAATGCAATAACCCAATTTTAAAAAGTGGCAAAGGACCTGAATGGATATTTTTCCAAAGAAGATATACGAATGGCCAAGAGGTACGTGTGGTGTTCAATACTACCAATTATCAAGGAAATGCAAATCAAAACCATAGGGAGGTAATACCTCACACCTGTTTGGATGGTTAATATCAAAGACAAGAGATGATAAATGTTGGTGGGGATGTGGAGAAAATGGAATCCTTGTAAACTGTTGATAGGAATATAAATTAGTACAACCATTGCAGAATACCGTAAGGCAGCGGTTCCTCAAAAAAAATTTTTAAAATGGAACAGCCATACGATCTAGTAATCTCACTCCCGAATATGTACACATAGAAAATAAAATATTTTGATGAGATATCTGAACCCCTCCAATGTTTGTTGCAGCATAATTCACAACAAACATGCCAAGACATGGAAATAACCTAGATGTCCTTCAGAAGATGAATGCATAATTAAAATGTGATTTTTATACACACAGACACACATGCATATGCACATAAATGTGCAATAGAATATTATTGAGTCATAAAAGAAGGCAATCCCATGATTTGAGACACCATAAGGGAAGCTGGAAGGAATTAGCTAATGCAATAAGCCAGATATAGAAAGACAAATGCTGTATGGTATCACTTACATGTGGAATCTTAAGAACAACAACAAAAAAAGCCAATTTCATAGAACCAGAGAATAGAATGGTGTTTGCCAGGGGCTGAGGAAAGTAGGAGGAGGAGATGTATGTCAAAGAGTATAAACTTTTTGATAGACGAGTAAGTAGTGAGAATGAAATCTATAGTGTGATGATAGTTAGTAACACAGTGCTAGATAGTTGAAAGTTGCCAGGCACAAAAAGAAAAAGAGTTAATTATGTCAGGTTATGGGTTTTTTAATTATCTAGATCTTGGTAATCGTTCCACAATGTGTATGTACATGAAATTACATCTTACACTTTAAATATACATAATTATATTTATCAATTATTCCTCAGCAAAGGGGGTAAAAAGAAAGAATATTATATCCTGTAACGAAATTAGTTAAAATTATTAGTACCTTAGTTCCTAATGGTAAATGGTGAGGGAACTAAGTAAAGGCAATCTGCTGCTACATGTTTAGAAGCTCAGGGTATATCTACAAAATTACCAACTCCCTAATTAGTGAAACTGGATGGATTTTCTACTACCTGGGATGAATTCCTATGACTCTGACTCTGGCTGGATATTTCAAACACAAAGGCTGGGTGCCTTACTCACAAATCATCACTGTTGGTAAGCACATTAACATAATTTAATAAGCCATTATATGGAGACATAATTTCTGACCAAATAAGAGATGGAAGGACTTCTTATCAATTAAATAAAACAGAAACAGAGAAATGTGTTGAAGACATTTGAGATATATGAAGTTTATGTACTAAGACCCAGTAATTATATACTTTCCAAACTCATCACCCGTATTTGAAGGGAAGAACTGAGAGTAGAGGGGAAACTAATGACTTTATTTGTTCATTTTGAACTTGATATTTAAGACCATTAGGCTTAATGGATTTGAAACCCCATGCTTATTCTTTAAGTGAAGGCCTTGTGACACACCAATTTGCAGAGATTACAGACTTAGAAACATGAATGTACTAAGTTTAATTTGATCACAGCATATGTAATGCATTTCCTTTGTATGAGGCATTGCGTCCAGTAATGTGGATATATAAAAATAGACTATGATATAGTTGATGATTTAAACCAGCTAGCATAGAGGATGCTATAAAGAGACAAAGGGATTTTCAGGTAGTGAATTTCACATAAGTCATTATTTTAAAGAGCAGGCAAGTATGACATAATAAGCAAGGTTCTTATCTGACAGCCAGATGTAAGAACTAACTCATGTCAGTCTTTAAATGCTATAATCTCAAATAAGCATTAAAAAGTCTAAGCCTGTTTTCTCATCTACAAAAGAAGGATAATATCAAACTCATAAGAATTTTGTTGTCAGTAATGAAATGATTGTACTAACAATGATTTAAAAAGTGTAAAGCATATTATAAATGTAAGTAGTTTATTATGATGAAGTTAATGTATGGAGGTTCTTAAAATATGTACACCTCGTCAATTCTTTCACATGTAACAAAGCTTAAGTAGTACAATTCCATTTCCTTTTTAACTTTATTGAAGTGTAATAAAATTCATAAACTGTATATTAATTAAAGATTACAATTTGATGTTTTCACATATTTATATACCTCTGAATCTACAATTATAATCAATATAATGAGCATATCAAACACCCCTCAAATTTCCTATAGTCCTTATCTTTTGCTTCTCCCACTTGACCCTCCAAGTCCTCAGGAAAGAGACCACTGATTTGCTTTCCACCACTAAAGATCAGTTTTCATTTTCTGTGAATTTATGTGAAATCTTACACTTTATTTTTGTCTGGCTTCTTCCACTCAACATAATTATTTGGAAATCCAGACAGCTTCAATGAAGTAATAGTTCTTTTACTTATTTATTTTTTCAGTGTAGAGTACTAATCCATTAATGGCTGTACCACAATTTTTGATCCATTCATCTGGTGATGGATATTTGGGCCATTTTCAGTTTGGGCTAGCCCAGATAAAGCTGCTGTGAATATTTGTGTACATATCCTAGTAAGGACATATAATTTATCTTGAGTAAATGCTCAGAAGTAGAAAGACTGGATTCTATTTTTGTATTGCCTTTAACTTTCTAAAAATTCCTGTTAACACGTATTTCTGCATGCTTACCTTTTTTAAAACTTTCAAAAGTTTTTGTATTATTTTACATACTCACTTATATTTGATATGATATGTGCAGTGTTGTCTCATTATGTTTTTAATTTGCATTTACCTAAAGAATAAAGATGTTGAGTTTTATATGCTTATATTCTACATGTAAATCTTCTTTAATTCAGTTTCTGTTCAAGTATTTTGTGAATTTTGTTAATGGACTGTTTTCTTTCTCATCATTGAGTCTGAAAATATGAATATATATTATACATTTATATATACATGTACATATACACACACATTTTTAGAACTTCCTCCTAGTTGTTTCAGGCAGAAATACAAATCATATCCTGATTATCTGATTTTAGCCAGTAGATAAAAGTATTTCATTTAATTTTCATTGTATTTTTATAGTAGGAATATTAAGTAGGTATTAAGTAAGATCCAATGCCATAAAATAACATATTCCTTATTACCAGTCTTTCACATATATCATATTCATGTTCTGTTTTTCAGTGTGTTTTATCCCAAATACTTTAACTTTTCTTTTAGCTCTTATTTTTTTTTAATTCTTCAATTATCTACTATTGTTCTCTGAAATTTCAAAAAAAATCAAAGTTATTTGATATTTCAAATATATATTCTATATGTTGTTTTAAAATGCACTCATTACATCTGCTAGATTAGGACAAATAATTACGCTGTTTATGTTGAGTGCAAAGCACTGCCTCATTCCCATATCTTTTGGTTACGTGAGTTGAGGATACACTTCTGGTTTCTTTATCCCATCACTTACTCCTGCCTTATCTAATTGGTCAACAGTAGATATTCATCCTAGCTGCTCAGCTGAGTAAATCACTTATTAAAGGAACTTAGGACAGATTTCCTATTTTTCTCCCTCTTACCGTGACCAGTTGCAGCCTGCTACCTGTGCAAGTGGGTGTGTTATCCGCTCTCAAGTTTCACTTCAAGTAAGGCAGTGCAAATTTGAAGGAGGATGGGCAGTTACCAAACAGAGTTTTGTTCTCAGATTATCATCCTTAACCTAGACTTAATAAATGTTAAAAATCACCCACCTAAGGATGAATTTTGGTTCAAAACTCATGTTAAGAAGATGTATAATATTTACTAGGCCACCTCAAAGACTCTAATTTAAAGTTAACAAACAAACAAAAAAACTTGGATTGGCTCTGTGAACTTTCTCTGATTATTTCATCGGAATGTTGATCACGCTAATTTATGTCTACAAATCCTGTATATATCTGCAAATCATTTTAGAATTTGGATTTAAATGGTATCCAGTCTGTTCCACTTACTTATTGAGAAGACTAATTCATCATAAGGAACTGATATATACAATGTCAATCTTCTAATCAGAAGAGTCCACTATATTACTTTAGATCTCTTGACTCTGAGACAAATGCTTTTCAACTATATTCTTGTTTTTGAATTTTAATTTGCTAGTATGTTGACTTATTTATTTCCCTGATTTCTTTCTTAGTCTCCTAATACAGATTTTAATTTTGAGAAGTAACTGGAAAGGGTTATATAACTATTCTATGGTGTTCTGATCTTTTCCAAACAATACCTTGTTCACTGTGCCATAAAGATGTTGACAGCATTTATTTATTTAAAGAAAAAGTTGATGCAAATTAGATGGAGGGTTTTTAAATTTTTTTTTCATTTTTGAATTACATTTTAAAGTAACATAAATTCCATTCCACTTTTGCTTGTAATGTTATTTTTTTTCTGCCATTGAAACTCAAGGAAGGGTAAAAGGGAAAAAAAAAAGTTTCCTTCCCCAAAGCCAGAATAGATTGCCCCATATTTATCAAACCACATATCTTTTACTTCCATTTTCAGAATCAAATAATCCTGTCTAGAATAGTTTACGTGTGGTCCTGCCAGGTGGTGAGGGAGAGAGAACAGATGACCTCTCCGTGTCACTGCTCATTTTTTGATTCCTTTGAGAAAAGATTGGTGGATTGCTAAGCCACTCTTTCACTCTATCATTGTAAAAGGCTCTATGAATCATCATAAAACAGTGGCCTTTTCATTATTGAGCATCATAAAAGTAGAGTTCTCCAAATTTATGTATTGAACTGAACATTGTGACTTAGCCATCTTATGTA
This sequence comes from Camelus ferus, assembly GCF_009834535.1. Lineage (NCBI taxonomy): Eukaryota > Metazoa > Chordata > Mammalia > Artiodactyla > Camelidae > Camelus > Camelus ferus. Next base: position 20,266,008 of record NC_045720.1, read on the forward strand.
ATGAGAACTGATCTGCAATTCATTCATTCATTATTTATATTTCAATTGATTTCGCTTCACTTTAAAACTGTATCTCTGACTATATATTGGATGTCTAGTTCTTGTAAATTTTCCCTACACATATATATGTACAAGAATTACATTATTAGGGTAATTTCCTTTCTTGTAGATGTATCTTTCAAAATGGTGACATGTTTCTACATGCTGACTATCATCTGTTATTCCCTTTCAATCTCAGGGAAAAAATGCTCGTGTATTACTGAGACTAGCTTTTACATAATGAAATACTAGTTTACTTTAAAATTTTCTATTACCATAGCATTATGTATATAAGTTGCTACTTTATTACTATTATGCACTGTGGATAAATAGATACTTCATTTTGCTATCCGATCTCCTTAGAGTTATTTTAAATTAGTATCATATTATCTATAGTACATTTGATATGTAATTGGTTAAGAGAAGAGCGAGATTATTTCTTGCAAGTGTTATCTTTTAGAAAATCTTTAAAACCTATCCTTCACTTCAGCATTTTTATGATCATTAAACTATTTATTGTGGTAATCTGCCCTGGGAAGTCAGATAGGGTTACTGAATTGTTCTTAAGGTTATATTTTCCCTCATCAGAAACAAGTTCTCTCTCAGAAAATGTATCTAAATTATTGGTTCAAGAAATTGACATAAGGATGTAAATAAGCCTTTTCAAATTAAAATAAAAACATTTGTATAGATCTATTCAGTATTTTATTACACTCAGAAGATAATTCTTTACTTTCAATACTTTATTTCTCTTATTTAAAAGTCCAAAGCAAAAAATAAATAATTAACAAACAAAAATGCCTAAAAGTTTATTGAAAATTTGGTTACAGATATAATCTAGGTTGAATTAAGTATCAGTTAAAAAAAATTCTTGTCTACCATTTCCTTCAGTCCAGATAGACTGAGATCCTTGTAGACTCAGTGAGATGAGAGAGAATCAGTACTTTGAGAAATCAAGTATAAAATTTTGGAAAGCAGGGTAGCTCTTCAGTCTTAAGTCAGAATTTCAGAAGGTAGAAGAAAAAAATGTTTCTTGATTAGTTTTATTGGTTTTAAGGAAAGGCTGCCAGTGAAAAGTTCTAAACCTTAATTTAAATGAATCAGTCAGAGCTCAGAGGAAAATAAGTACTTATTGAAATGAAGCACATACATAACTGTTTCCATTTAAAAGCATTAAAACCTAACCACGTTGTCGTATCTATAAATCATTGATGTATGAAATGATAAAATTACTATATCTCTCATATAAACCCTCATGGAGAGTAAAAAAAAGACAAGAGAGAAAGCAAAAGTTTGATATCTATATGAGTTGCTATTGCAAGTTATGTTGCTAAAGCTAAGGATAGTTTATTTCTCCTCGATTCATATAAATTGAAAAGACATGGCAATTATTAGCAGTATTAGTCAGTACTTGCAATGGTCTCCACAAGAATAATAAAGCTGGATAAACAAATAAATACACAAAAAATGCTAAAAGGGTATCTGTAGCCCAAGACTGCTTATTATTTAAAGATAATAGGTTGTGTCTTCTCATATATAGATTGTTTGAAGGATGTTATATAAAAGGCAAATTTTTGAACTTTATACATTTCTTCCTTATAAAACTCTGTTTTGATCTGACAATAGTCTATTTACATAGCATGTTAAGTTTTACAAAGCAGTTTCCCTTTTATTCTTTCATTAGAATAGTAACAAAAAAAAAAGGTTAGGGGAAATATTGCTATTCTAATTGTACACATCAGGGCACAGATAAACCAGGTTGAGCTTTTCCCAAGGGTTTTACAGGTAATTAGTGATGAAGTCTAAATAATAATCAAGATAGCCAGAGTTTGGTGGAATGTTTGTTTTCTCTTTCATATTTTCTCTCAAATTACTGTTCCACAAGTGCTTGTCTACCACTAACTCTAGTTCTGTGCTTCTCAACTTGAAATTCTTATTCATGATTTGTGCACACAAACTTACTTCTGCACTGTCACAGAAATCCACAGCTTTGCATCTTTCTGCTATATATTGTGTTTTGCTTTTATTTTATTTATTTATGTTTTTACTTATCCTTATTACAGTTGCTCTACTTCATGTTTAAAGAGAAACTGGAAAAACCAGTTCTAGGGAACCAAAATAATACCGAATGTTTGATATACTTCTTTTAGGTTGAAATTAGTTATGCAAAGCAGCATATTTAGATTGGTTTAATTTGAGACATCAGTGCCATTAGATGGCACTCTGGGTGAAGTTGACAATGCTATTTCTTATATTGGAGCACAATAATTTAAGGGCTTAAGTAAAATACATGGGATACAGGTTAGTAAACTATTTATAACTCAAGGAATCATACCTATAGCAATGAAAAAGAACATTTTTGCTCTCTAACTAATCCAAAGTTGCCCTTTGAATTATTACACACCATTACTCATCAAATAAAAATTAAGACATTACACAATGAGCTGTTCCTCACTGAAATACATATGTATGATTAACTTTTAAGATTACTTATACTGCTCTGTAGAGCCAAAAATCAATGTTATCAATCACTCTGTTTATATCATTCCTAATGCAATGTAACAATGAAGTCTAAAATGAACTTTTCTTTATAAACTTCTATGTGGTTTAAGATGACTTCCTTGTGCAAATATGGATTTTACAAACATTGAAAGCACTGTTCATATTTGTAAGTTTTCTTTAGTCACATAAGTATTCTAGAAATACACTTGATACATAAATATTCTGATTATTTCTAATTGGGTTAAATATGTTTTATTAGAAGTTATTGCATTTGCTCAATCCTTTTCATCTAGTTACGAATATGCTAAGAGCTTAGGAAGGAAAGGTATGAAATAGGAGTTATGGTAACTGCCCTTGAGAAATGTACAAACAAATTAATAAAAGAATGTATCTACATCTAAAAGGCAATGATATAAGCAAATGCACATAATTGCCCTCTAAGAAACTGTTTTAGACCCAATAATACAAAAATTGCCTAGCGTTTATTTATTATTTTACCATTACCAAAAGTCAGAGAAATATCCTTGGTTACTGACTCTGCATTGCAGATACTGCTAATACTACTACAAAACAGATAACAATACATACTGTTTTTTGAGCACTCACCATTTCACTGACATTGTAATTGGGCTTTATAACACGTATTATGACATTAACTCAAATACATACCAATTAAAATATATTTAGCAAACAGTTAATTGAATTGATTTTTTGAAGTTATTACTTCCTCTCCTTTGTGTCTTGTTCTGACTACAAGGATTTTAATTTAATTCGAAAAAAGAACAGATTTTGCGAAGACAATGGGATTTATAAGATACTGAAAGCAAACAGGTAGAGAAGTTTGGAAGAAATGAAATAGGAGTTAGGTAGAAATTCAGCTAAACTTCCTTCAGTGTCTTATTATCCATGGTACCCTAATTCATTTTAACAGACAGTAATATGGAAACACTTTTGTATTTTAACTTTTGAGGGGACGTGACTGAGAATGCTGTTCATTGTGTCAGAAAAAACAACACAAAGCAGTTTTCTTCCACAGTGACTGAACTGACTACTGTATTCCTACATGAAGCCTATCTAAATCAGATCCTACTGTTTCTTTTATATAGCTTTCGACTCATATTAGTTTTGGTAGGTAAAATAGTTCACAAGTCTTATAGCTGTCCACAAATTTAGGAACTGAACCATGTCTTTCTCAGGTAAGTTCATCTTTACTATTTTTATTTTGATCTATATAGTACAAACTCATGAAAGTATGAAGCTTATGTTATAGTTTAGCCCACAACTGTTGACTCACCGGCCAAGTTAAGAAATAGGATGTTATCAGCATATGAAAGCCCACCTTAGGAACCTTGCACTGTTCACTTTTCACTGTATCATTCACATCTGAATTTTATATTATTCATTCCCAAATATTTGTTTAAATGTATCTATTTTATGAATTTACCTAACTGGATTAAATTATACGTATTCAGTTCTTTGCTTCTGTCTCTCTGCATTATGTTCTTGAAATCTACTCAAGTTGATGCCCTCATGTTGATGAGTCAGTTCATTCCTTATTACTGCTGTAAATTCTCTGTATTCCCTCATATGAACATGGCATAATTTATTTATCTGTTCTATTGCTGATGGACAATTGGGATGTTTCCAAATTTTTAGTATTATGCAAATGCTGGCCTGAATGTTGCTTTATCTGACCCATGTTCAAAATTTTTCTCACTGGAATATGCCTTGGTTTGGAGTTGCTCAGTATAGAAAATGAATATGCAATGTTATTATATAAAATATTAAATAATTTTGCAACTGGTTATTCAGTGTAAACTACCAATGGCAGTATTACTTGAGCTTCCTGTTGTACTGCATTCTCACCAATTTTTTTTAGGCTAATCATTGTGAAGGGTTATCTAATAACGTCTTAATGCTTTAATTAGCATTTCCCTGATCATTAATCAGGTTGGCCATATTTCAGTTTTCTTTTCCCCCTTCTTTCATAATTTTGTATACGTTTTTGCCCATTTTCTACAGGACTGCTTTACGTTTTTATATTAATTTGAAGGGAATAATTTATATATTCCAAATACTAATCCAGTTGAATCTCATTATTGGCAGATTTTGTATTTTCAAATTTGCCCATTGCTGAAGTTAATCTATAAGGCTAAAATCAACCATAGTGGTGTTTTCATGGTCATTTGCACACAAGCACAGAACAGCAAAAAACTGGGTTTCCTGATGCACACGCATGGTCCCAGTTAGGATAGAACAAGCTGACCCTCAGTTTCCTGTTCAGCTCTGTCATCTCTGTAATGTAGTTAGTGCCACCTTTTACTCATTTCTGTGTTTTTGTTGGTGATTTTACTGTTTTAAATGGTTCTCAAGCAGAGTGCTGAAGTTCTAGGTGTAAGGAGACTGTGATGTGCTTTACAAACAATTGTGTTAGATAAACTTGGGTCAGTCATGAGTTACAGTGCTATTGACCATGAGCTAATGTTAATGAATTAATAATATATATTAAATAAGGTGTCCCTAAAAAGAAACACACATAAAACAAGGTTTTCTGTTGATGCATTGATGACCAGAGGCTCACTGGAACATAACTCTGTATTTTCCCTAGGAACAAAATTTCAGTATTGGCTAATTCTGTGTTGGGATAACTTTAGATCATGCACGGCTGCAAATAATGAAAATTCAGTGCACTTTGTCGCTTGTATTTATTACAAATAACCTTCTCTGTGCTTTTCCTTTTCACTGTCTTGATATGATTATTTGAAAAATAAAAGTTCTTTCCATGTGATCTAGCAGTTTCACATTTAGGTATTAACCCTAAGGAAATAAAAACAGTAATTCACAAATACATATGCACCCCAATATTCACTGCAGCATTATTTACTAGAGTCAAGATATGATACAACTTAAGTATCCATCAGTAGATGACTGGATAAAGAAGATGTGGTACAAACATACAATGGAAGAGTGCTCGGCCATAAAACATGGAAATCTTGCCATTTATGACAACATGGATGGATCTAGAGGGTATTTGCTAAGTGAAATAAGTCATATAGAGTAAGACAAACACCATATCATCTCACTTATATGTGGAATCTAAAAACAAATCAATCAAACAAAACAAAACCAAAACAGATTCATAAATACCAAGAACAAACAGGGGTTGCCAGAGAACTGGGAGATGGAGAGTGTGGATACAAATGGGTGGAGGAGACTAAGAGGTACAAGCCTCGAGTTATAAAATAAGTAAGTTACAGGGATGTAACATACAGCATAAGGAATATGGTCAATAATATTCGTATGACAAGATGACTACTCTGTTGCTCTCTGTACATTCCCTGCTTGACCACTGCCTGCTTCACCTACACTCTACTCACATGACTGACCTTCCTACATACTTGCGCCCGGCCCCAGCTAGTGATCTAAAAACACCTCCATCACGATAGCTTAACAAAGAGGCAGTGAGGGGCATGCCTCTGTGCTAGTTTCCCTATGAGCCAACCTGATGTCAATCCCCTCTATAACTGGCAACCTCCCCCTACCCTCAGGAGGGGAGATTGCTGCTATTTCCTGCCTTCCATCTGCCACACGCAGTGGGGTGTCACTCCAGGACTTGTTTCAGATGTGTAAGTTCCCCCCATCCATTAAATCACTGATGTCTCCGTTGCTGACTATGGGCTCTTTCTTCCGTCTTGAAGCTGAACAAGCACAGGGCTTGCAGGCCTGCAGGGTGCAGCCCCAAAATATTGCAAGAACTTTGTATGTGGATAGATTGTTACTAGACTTAGTGTGGTGATCCTTTCATAATGTATGCAAATATTGCAAATATCAAATCACTATGTAGTACTCCTGAAAGTAACATAATATTGTACATCTACTATATTTCAATAATAAAAATGAAAATGTTTGTAATTTTAATTTTATTGGATTTATTTATTTTGCTCTGTGTAGTTTGTAAGTTTATTTCTATGTAGTTTAAGCACTCTTTCTCTTTACCCAGTTTCTTAAAAAAAAAAATCTCTTGTACTCCGTTTTTATAGCATTTGTTAGTCTTACCTTCCAACTGAATTTTCATTCTACTTGAAATTTATTTTTGTTTATTGTGTAGCATAAGAATTTCACTGAGTAGCCAATATGTTGCTCTGATTTGCAAGATCCATTCTGTCATAAAACAAGTCCTACATATATACAGCAAATTGTTCCTAGGCTCCATATTCTTTGGTCTATTGTTTTTATCCCTATGCTGTTATCATTCTGCCTTAATTATTTAAGCTTTAGATTGTGTTTTAATTATTGGCAGGAACATACTATTCAGTTTTTTACTTCTTTGTGATTGCCTTGGCCTTTATTTTTCCATTACATTTTAGAATAAACCTGAGAAATCTCTTTTCATATCCTTACCCATCCCCCCTACACACATCCACACAAATACAGACACATACAAACATAGGCAAAGTACTTGTCTGGATTATTTGTCATTGCATTTAATCTAAAGGTTCATTTGTGGAGAATTCACATCTACATAATTGTCTTCTAATCCATGAAATAACACATCTCTCCATTTATGTAAGTCATTGTTATTTTTCAATACAATTTTGCAATTTCTTTGGTAAAAACATAATTTTTACCTTTATTTCAAAAAGTTCATTTTCTTGCTATTTTAACATTATTGTATTTTTTGATAGCATTGTTAGCTGATAATTAGTAATATTTACAAATGCTACTGATATTTATATAATGCAATCAGAAAATACTCTTCTTATATGGTCATTATGCATTTGTGGATGTTTTTATGATTTTCTACTTAGACAATAATGACATCTGTAAATAATTAATTTTTCTTTCTTCCTTTCTTATAACTTGATATTATTTTTTGTCTTAAGAAAATTGGTAATAGCAGCATCTTTTTTCTTTCCCGTCTTAAAGAAATAACTTTCAAAATATTCTCTTTATTACCAGTACTGAAATTGAATCAGTAATTTAAAAACTCCCAACAAACAGAAGTCCAGAATCAGATGGCTTCACAGGTGAATTCTACCAAATATTTAGAGAAGAAGTAACACCTATCTTTCTGAAACTATTCTAAAAATTTGCAGAGGCAAGGCCACTTGCAAACCCATCCTATGAGGCCACCATCACCCTGACACTAAAACCAAAGATATCACAAAGAAAGAAAATTATAGGTCAACATCACTGATAAATATGAGATGCAGAAATTCTCAACAAAACACTAGCAAACCGAATCCGGCAAAACATTAAAAGGATCATACATCTTGATCAAATGGCATTTATCTCAGGGATGCAAGAATTTTTCAATATCCACAAATCAATCAATGCCATACACCATGTTAACAAAATGAAAAATGAAAACCATATGATCATCTCAATAGATGTAGATAAAACTTTTAATAAAGTTCAACATCCATTTATGATAAAATAAAAACTCTCCAGAAAGTAGGCAAACAGGGAACATACCTCAACATAATAAAGGCCATTTATGAAAAACCCACAGCTAACATAATATTCAGTGGTGAAAAGCTAAAAGTATTTACTCTAAGGTCAGAAACAAGACAAGGATGCTCACTCTTGCCACTTTTTTCAACATAGTTTCAGAAGTCCTCGCCACAGCAGAGAAGGAAAACCAATAAAAGGAATCCAAATTGGAAAGGAAGAAGTAAAACTATCACTATTTGCAGAAGACATGATACTATAGATGGAAAATCCTAAAGATGCCTCTGGACAACTACTAGAGCTCATCAATGAATTCAGTAAAGCTGCAGGATATAAAATTAACATACAAAAATCTGTTTCATTTTTATACACTAACTGTGAAATATCAGAAAGAGAATTTAAAGAAACATCCCATTCACCATCACATCAAAAAGAATAAAATACCTAGGAATAAACCTACCTAAGGTGGCAAAAGACCTGTACTCTGAAAACTGTAATATGCTGATGAAATAAATTGAAGATGACATAAACACATGGAAGGATATACCCTGTTCTTGGATTGAAAGAATCAATATTGTTAAAATGACCATTCTATCCAAGATAATCTACCAATTCAATGTGATCAATACCGATGGCTTTTTTCACAGAAGAAGAACTAATTATTTTAAAATCTGTATGGAAATACAAAATTTCCCAAATAGCCAAAACAATCTTGAGAAAGAAGAATGGAGCTTGAGGAATCACACTCCCTGGCTTCAGACTATACTACAAACCTACAGTAATCAAAACAGTATGGTACTGGCACAAAAACAGACACATAGATCTATGGAACAGGATATAAAATCCAGAAATAAAACTGCACACTCATGGTCAATTAATTTACAACAAAACAGGCAAGAATACATGATGGAGAAAAGACTGTCTCTTCAATAAGTGGTGCTGGAAAAACTGACAGCTACATGTAAAAGAATGAAGTCAGAACATTCTCTAACATCATAAACAAAAGGAAACTCAAAATGGATTAAAGACCTAAATGTAGACCAGATAATATAAGACTCTTACAAGAAAACACAGGCAAAATAATCTTTGTCATAAATCTCAGCAATAGTTTTTAGGATCTATCTCCTATAGTAATGAAAACAAAAGCAAAAGTAAACAAATGGATCCTAGTTAAACTTAAAAGGTTTTGCACAGCAAAGGAAACCATACACAAAATGAGAGAAATATTTGCAAATGATATGACTGACAAGGGCTTAATTTCCAAAATATAAAAACAGCTCATATAACTCAATATCAAAACCAAACAACCCAATTAAAAAATGGGCAGAGGACCTGAATAGATATTCTTCCAAAGAAGACATATAGATGACCAACAGACACATGAAAAGATGCTCAACATTGCTAACTATTAGAGAAATGCAAATCAAAACTATAATGGCCAGTCACACTAGTCACAGTGGCCATTATTAAAAAGTCTAAAAATAATAAATTCTGGAGAGAGTGTGGTGAGAAAGGAACCCTCCTACAATGTTGGTAGGAATGTAAATTGGTGCAATCACTATGGAAAACAGCATGGAGGTTCCTTAAAAAACTACAAATAGACCTACCATATGATTCAGCAATCCCACTCCTGAACATATACCCAGAGAAAATTCTAATTCAAAAAGATACACACACCTCAGTGTTCATAGTAGCACTATTTACAATAGCTAAGTCATGGAAGCAACCTAAATGTCCATCAACAGATGAATGGATAAAGAAGATGTCGTTGATATATATAATGGAATATTATTTGGCCATAAAAATGAAAGCACGCCATTTGCAGCAACATGGATGGACCTAGAGATTATCATACTAAGCGAAGTAAGTCAGAGAAAGACAAATATATGATATTGTTAGAGGAGGCAAATAGCTAGATATGAGCACAGAAAGGGGGAAGCAGGCCAAATGGCAGGAATCGGGCAGAAAGGAGGGGGCACAGGCAAAATGCAGGAAACCATATATCATATAAGCACCAGGGGTCCCTGGGCAGAGAAAGAAAAACAGGGATCTCTGGGCTGATAAGTGGTTACACCTCCTGGGGTGGTGAGTGGCCCAGGCTGACAAAGAAAGGTGGGAAAAGGCAGCAATCTCCAGTGTCCGAATGTAACCTTTTGCTCATTATGCCCTCATTTCAATAAAACTAGCCTTGGAGATTAGAAGTACCCATCATGCCCGGTTGCCATGACACTTTCAATCCAGACTAAATAAGGACAAAAATCCCTCCTCCCTTCAGGAAGGTGGAATTGGGGTGAAAATGAGAAAATATGTCCCCAGACCCTTTCCTCCCCAAAGAATATTCTGTCCATTCATTTTTACACTCTATATAACCAACTTGCCAAAGAAACTCAGGGCAGCGGCTCAACTGAGCCTGTCTGCTCTCCCCTTGATAGGGTACTATCATCCCTTAATAAATCCTCACTTTACTTTCTTAACCTCTGCATCTTGTCTCTGAATTCTTCCTGGGACAGGACAAGAATCTGGGCACTGGTTACATCTACCAGCAACAATATCACTTCTATGTGGAATCTAAAAAAATGACACAAATCAACTTACTTACCAAACAGAAACAGACTCACAGACATAGAAAATAATCTTATGCTTACTAAAGGGAAAAGGAGCAGGGAGGAATAAATTAGGAATTTGGGATTAACAGATACACATTACTATATATGAATATATAAAATAGATAAACAATAAGGACCTACTAAACAGACTAAACAATCAACCTAGGCTTAAGTCCCAGAGAGACTATGGTTCCGAATGTCTTTTAAAGACAGAGAAACATAGGATTAACCATACAAATTGATTCAGAGTTGCTGTAATAACACAGATAAACATTCACCAGAACTGCAAATCTCTAATATTTTCACTTTGTGCTCATAATAATAGTCTCCACTGCTGCTTGACTTCCTATTAGTGTCACACACCGAGCAATTCACATTACATTTATTATTTTATTTAATTCTCACCAAATCCTACAATGTAGCATTATTATGTCTGTTTTCCTGAGATGGAATATGATGTTTATCAAAGTTACATTATTCTTCCAGGTACAGCTAGTAATTAGATGCCTTCATTTCTAGAACTGAGCTTGGAATCTGCTACAGTTAATGTTCAGTATTGCTTTTTGAAAGAATGACAACAGCAGACTAGAGTAGCACAGAACTGAGCAGCATAGAACCAGAACCCCACAAAGACTTCTGACAAAAGCTAAGGAGGAACTTAAAGAACAGCTGAGGCTGAGTGCCTCCGGCCAAGGGGCAAGAGCTCTCATTTTGGAAGACAAAAAGGATGCCCTGGCTCAGATCATGTGTGAGCTGGCCTTGAGACGAGTTAAGGCCGTGGGACCCAAGGCCATGACTACAGAGTATGTTTGTAGTATGCAGTAAATAATTGCTCCAGGCATGAGTCAATTATATAAGATTTAGAACAAAGAAAATAGAAGTATGCATGTGCTAGAGATATTCTGGAAGCCTAATGAAGAAGAAACTCAGACTGCACATGTGCTGACAGAAAACAGATAAAAGCAGGACAGGTGCATCATAGGCATGCACCTCCCTGTGGCAATAAAGTGTTGTTAACCCCATGGTGTCTCCGGCTGAAGTCTGTCCGGCGGTATGGCAACTCCTCTTGCATTTTTTCATTTGGGCCGCTCACCTCCTAGAACTCTACGTCAGCCTCCCTCGGCTGACATCATGTAAAGGGTGAAATAAAGCCAAAGGGAAGAGTTAAAGCAGAGTCAAGACAACTGGCTACACTGTGCGAATAAACAGGCATGCGGCGTTTTAATAAGGCTGAACCAGTTCTCTCATTAAAGCCTGAATTTTAAAACAGATGTCATGAGTTTGAAGAGAAAGACTTTGCTAGCAGTGGAGAACTGAGTACCAAGAAGAAACAAACTGTGAGTTTACATGGAAGTTCCCTTGAATTGTACATACTTAACTTTCCACTAGTATTTCAGAGAATAAAACTGCCATTTTGAATAACATTTCAATGTCTTCTAATCGTTTCCTCACCATTTCCCAGAGCACAACTCTACCCTTGCTCACTGAGTTGATATCTTCACTCTTCCAATGATTTAAAACAAACAAACAAACAAAAAAAGCCGCATTTCCATATGAACTTGTACCACCTTAGGAGACATAAACACATTTATAATTATATAAAAAGTCCTTTTCTGGCTAATTCTTAAACATTTGGGAGCTCTGAGTGTGTCTATTAATAATGAGTAAAGTACGTTTTCTCCTTTTCCCTCCTTTTCCACTCTCCTCCCTCTTTTCTTTCTTTTTTCTTATTATTGTATATTTTGGAGTCCAGTCGGGGGGGTGGGTCTCAAGATTTAGTGCTTTGTAAACACCTGGTGAACTTATTCAAAATCCATTCTCAGACCTGCCCCTCAGAAATTCTTATTCTTTACATCTATTGTGGGTCCTCTCTCTCTTTTTAATCTTCCACAACCCATGCCAGACTGATTCATTCTGAACCAGGTTTTAGAGAATGAAATTTTTTAAGAAAACCTGTTATATGTCATTATAATTTCTGTTCTACACAAACGTCTCCTAATGTTTTCAAAGAATGTAGCTTCCTAAGCTTTGGGAGAAGTGACCCTGCTTGGCCTACTGACTTAAGTGCATAGGTAGTTAAGTAGTAGAATGTAAGAACCAAGCCTTTGAGGTATATTTGTATTTAGAACATTAAAGAACTTGAGCTGATTACTTGAGCGCATCACGTGAACTTCCATAAATAAAACTACACTGCTCCATCATCATCATCATAAGTAATACATAAACAGTTGATAAAATAATAATAACAAAAACCATGGTGCTCCGAATAACATCTGCTGAATGACTGAACGGTTGCACATTCTGACAATTAGACATTTCTCCTGTTTGTATTTGTCCACGGTATTCATTTCTGCCTAAATTCTGGGGTTAAATACAAAAAAAATTAGAACAGTGAAGTCAGGCTACCCCCAACTCCAGCAACCTGTTTGTACAAGATCAATCATTTCCCTTCCCTTCCTAGTTAAGTCTTTCTTTCAAAACACCAGGGTTAATACCTGCCTCTAAAAGATTACAAAGAATGGATAGAATGGAGTAGAAATACTCGCCAATACTGCCAATACTACATATTACTTTGACCAAGTTCCCAAAGGCTTTAGCAAATAAATATAGAAAAAATCTATTTTCCTATGAGGTGAGATACAATGTTTTAGCCGAAGCTAAATATATTTTATAAGTTGAGCTTCATCCATTTGGTACAATATTCTATTTAAATATAAAACTCAGCATGGAGATCATTTGCAATTTAAAATTATTCAGATAGATTTGGGATTTAAGTTTACCTTAGATAATGACACTTTTATAAACTACAGAGATCATTAGCCTAAACAAGAGGGACAGAATCTGTTAAAAATGCCAAACATACATGCACACCTGATTCTGCCCCCTCTATCTCATATTTCTTTTGACTAATTAATTTCCACTCTTCAGATGTCACTTAACCATGATTTCTTAAGGATGGAGTTTCTTGTTGTCACTGGCTGTGTTATTTCATCCTTCTACGCATTTTCACCTCTACCTGTACTTTACTATTTTAGTGTTCCTCCCGCTTCATAGTTAAAAACATGTTTAGAGTCATTTCCTCTAAAGAGGGCAGTATGGAAAGTTGAAAAAAAAAAAAAAGGTTCACTTTATGGTGAAGAAATCTGACGAACAAGTGATTAAGGTGAACACCGCAGTAGTAAGTCATGTTGATAGTGTATTCCTTTCATTTGAGGTGGTAAACATGGTACTTTACCTCTGTCATCTTGTTTTCGTAAAACCACAACCCCTGGATAATTATGAAAAAAAGCATAAGCCAAATCCCGATAAGGAAAATCCTACAAAATACTTGACTATTATTCCTCAGAACAGTCAAGGTCATCAAAAACAGGAAGTCTGAGAAATCCTCCCGGCCCTGAGAAGCCCAAGAAAGCAAGAGAGTAAAAAGAATGTGACATCCTGTATGGGATCGTGGACCAGAAATGAGACATTGGATAAAACCTAAGAAAATATGAAAAAATTCTGGGCTTTGGTTAATAATAACAAATCAATATTAGTTCATTAATTGTGACAAAGGTACCACATTAATGTAAGACACTAATAATAGGAGAAATGGGTTGTGGAGTGTATGGGAACTCTCTACTGTCACTGCATTTTTTTCCTGTAAATCTAAAACTATTCAAAACAAAAATATTCCTTTCAAAGAATATTTAGTTATCTGTCTTCCCTGTGAGACTCTGTGATCTCTGAAAGTCAGACTGTGTCTGTTTTAATCACCTCTATATCCTCAGTGCACAGCACACAAGAGAAGCTTGATAAATAATTGTTGAATGAGTGATTGAATGAATGAGTGAAATAAACATTTAATAGCTGTCTGTGAAAGAAACTTAATTCCCTGAAGAAAATTCTGTTTATATATGTAAATAGCATTTCTTCAAACCACCAGTCAGGATGCAAATTAATGCCATCTGCCTCTTGTTCTCTCATGACCTCTTGCTCTTGGGTCCCTGCAGTCATTTTCCCTGACTGACTGCCCTAAATAGCTGTTCGCTCCCAAAAGAATCCCTGTGCCCCTGTATAATCAACATCTTTTGCTTCCTATGCCAAGCACAGTAGACAAACCTGTGAAAACCAGGAAGGGCTTAGGGAGCTCCCGCCCAGGAACAGACGTTCAAAGAGCCTGGGCTGACTTCTGACGCTCTTGATGCCAATAAATTACTCTCCCAAGATTCCTTGGCCACAGTCACAACATTTATACTGAAGTCTCTAAAATATTAATATTTAGAGAATCAATTGCCTGGATAAGTCTTCCTTTTCAAATGGAAAATATCCCTAGAAAGTTGAAGGAACTAAAAATCTCTCCCCCTATTGTCATGAATTAATTTCAGGCAGACAGTTTCCTAGTTCCAAATCTGCCTAGGGGACATGGATTTTTGGTTCGAAAGGGAGATGACAAACGTAATCTTGGAGACTGGGGTGCTTTGGGGTATACAGTAGATTTGGTATTGTGGGGGGGGGCACCACCAGGGTATGCGCTCCTTGGCAAACTGGCACCACAAGAGGTGGAAAGAGTTTATGCTGGGAGGGGAAAATGATTCAAAGACAAGAGTTACATTAAAATAACAAGAATAACAACAACAACAACAATGGGTAAAGAAAAAGGAAGAGGAGGAGGAAGAGGAGAAGTTTTCTCGTCCCTTCCATCTCTCCCTCTCTTTTACATCTTTTACATCACATCTGGATGGAAACCAGAACTGAGATTAATACTGTTAATACTATAATTCAGTTGTATCACTGAAATACACTGGCTTTTCAGGGTTTCTTTCGGAAAATAACAAGATCTGTTTACAATGTTATTTCTACAGGAAAATATTCCAAATTATACAAAATTAATTTAGAGAAGAAAGTACACTTACAGGTCAAGACTGGCTCTCCCTTTTAAAAGCTACAAGCAAACCTAAAAAAGCTCCTGTGTAGGTCAGAACAAAGATGATTATTTTAAATAATTCCTTAGTACAACGTATTTATTAACGTTTTTAATGAAATATTAAGGTCAAATGACCTAATGATTAAAATATTTATTCATGAATCTTGAGGTCTACAGTTATATTTTACTTTTACATGCTGTTTTGCTTCATTTATTTAATGAAGTAAACTTATCTGTCATTCTCACCACCTCTATTGAAATTATATATATATGAATATATATACATGGAATCATGTGTTTATTCACATCTTTAAAATATGATTTGAATGTTAACTAGAAGTTCAAGGTCCACTGTAAATATGCATACACGTTTCTTCTCTAAATTTGTTATTATTTAAGAGGAAATATAATAACACCACTAATATCCTTCCATTTAAATCTCACGACACTACAATGTGCCAATATTAACAATGATGAAGAAATGCCTGTCTTACAGAAGTGGCAGAGCTAAGATTTAAACTTAATTCTGTTTGATTCCAAAGCTTGAGCTTTTATCCTTCTTCTAATTAATGAGTAGTACTTTCAAAAATACTACACATAGTATCAGAAATAAAATTAGCAGCTACCTTGTAGTCTTCCAGTAAAATGGACATCATATTGAATATGTATTGAAACTTTGAAATGGAGATGCATATATAATCAGAACTCTTTCTTTAAAAGTGACTAAATAGGCCAAGGATTTATTATTCTTCCTTTATTTACCAGCTTCAAAAGCCATATTGCTAATCATCAGCGAGATGACTAATGTAGACATACTTTAGTTACAGGATGTCATTGTATTTTATATAGGAAAAATGAGTAAAGTTCATCTTTCTACAGGAACACCAAATTATATAAAGTGAGTTTCTTGTCAACTGAGATGGTTCTGTCTGTTCCAATTGCTTCCCACCCTGCTATGAATGCAGAGAATACACAGAAAACAAGTCTGTCATGAGCCAAATGCTCACCACAGGGAACTCATTCCTGCTGGCTCTGAAGTAATCTCGTATTACAGGGGGTCAGCTTCCCCTCAGATTCATGACATGAAGATAAGATGATACAACACTTAGCAGAATAGTCCAACTTAAGCCTAAATAAACATATAATGTGGCAATCCTTAAGCTGAAAACAACTTATTTTTAGAATGGGCTATTTAATATTAAAGGGATATTTTGCTTTTATAGGAATGAATATCTAAACACAAATCACCTTATTTATAATTTTTGTTTTTGGCAAAGAATTTTCATTAAAAATGAGTTGCCTTCTAGATCATTTTCTAAAGTAGAATTACACATTCCTGAATGACTTCATTACAAATCAATAGATCATTATTAGTATTTTTGTACATTTTCTCACTTTATTATCAGCACGTATGAATATTTACAAATAGTATTGTGCTTTTTGCACATTTCTGAAGCAAATTTTATAATTCATTTCAGATATTTAGTAATGTAACATTAAATATTAGTAAATTTTAAGTTTTTTTATAGATATTTTTTATAATATCTATAAATTTTAATTTATAGATATTATTCTATAAAATGTCTTGGACAGTAAATTAATGCCATGCATGTAGGTGACCTGAAAACTTGTACTGTAGCAGAATCAATGAGTGTAGTCTACTGTTGGTGTCCTTCATGGTTTCCTAAAGCCACTGCAAAATACAATTAGTAGCAACAAATGGCTATAGTTGAGCGGAATAAAGAATGACAAATCTCAGAGCTGGAAAAATCCTTAGCAAACTCATTTGGTCCAGTTCTGATAAACAGTTTTATACACACAGTTCATCGCAACCATAGGATTTAGGAGACCCAGGTAAAGTAACAGAAAAGTGGTTGATGTGAATTAATGCCAGGGGAGTGCTTTGCAACAAACAGATTATCTCAGTTTCTTGATAGAAAAGAGGCCTGTTAGAGTTTTCTCTGTAAGTTATTTCTGCTTCATTTTGATTTTAGAACCATTTCCCTGGAATAGGACAAGATAGAAGGTGGAAATTATGCACTGAAAAAATAATAATAATCTCATAAGATCTAAGCCATCTTGAGAAACTATTTGAGCATGAAAGGGTACATGTTTTCTGCGTCTGTTAGAATAAGTCAGTATCTTTAGCTAGAAAAGATGTATTTCTACCAGAAACAAGGGCTTTGTGAAGAAGGAAATATTTATGTGACTGGGAAAATAGGAAATATATGGAGACTTGCACTTAAGACACACAACACAAACTGACAACCCTTAGAATTATATAACTTCCAGGAAACCTAGTCCCTGACATGAGAAGAATGGGTAAAGAAGTGAGGGGGCCAAAACATCTGATTGGAGAACATGTGACATGTAAAATATACCTTCAGAAATTGGAGTAGGAGAAATGCTAAGACTTCTAAGGAGCTCTATTAAAGAGAATTTTATTGAGAATGGAGAATGCTTGTCTGTATCAGACAGACCAGAGTATTTTCCTGGCTAACAGAGTTGCCTCGATTCGCACCTAGTTCAAAGTAATTCTATTCATGCTTACACAATCTCTTATCTTGGTTAAAAAAAAATGTATTAAAATTCAAACATTTGTCATTTCAGAATTTACTGCCCTTCACAATAAGCATTCTTGAATTACTTACTGTCACAGTTCTATAGAGCATAACTATGAAAATTTAAGATCATAACTGGAATTAAAATCCAAGTTCCCCACTTAGTGACTGTGAACCGTAGGCAAACAATATAATCTTGCTAAGCCTCAAGTCAACACATTGTCACTTCACTAAGCATCACCAAACTGTTCATAATAGTTATTCTAAATACATTCCTATCAGCAGTTTATGAGCATTTTCTTTGCTCTGCATTTTAAACCATATTTATGTTTTCAAGTTTTTAAACTGATGCCAATCTGATGAGTGAGGGATGGCTGTGCATTGTAGTATGAATATATTTTTATATTTTATTGGGCCATTGGATTTCATTTCATACTTTTTAGCCATTTAAATATTAGGCTATTTATCATTCCTTGTTAATTTTTAAGATTTTTTTTTTTTTATATTCTGGAGAGTAATTCATTAGAAGTTGGATGCATTTAAAAGGTTTCTTCTAACTGACAGATTTTTTAAAAATTTTGTCATGTTGAAAAGTAAATTTTAATTGTCATATAGCAACACGCGTCAATATTTTACTTATAATTTGCATGCTTGCATTTTATTTAAGAAAGCTTTCCCAGCAAAGATTATAATGATAGTTTTATCTAATCATTTTGAAGTTTGACTATTCACATTTCGGTTTTCAAGTGATGTGGACTAATCTTTGTGCATGTAATGAAAGTTAAGGATCTCTTTTTCTTTCTTTTCTTTCAACACTGCTCGGAGACACGTTTACCTCTTCCGGTTCTCACTTCCGTTTGAAATGGTGGCTGGCTCCTGTAAGTCCTAGGGACAGCCTATTTCTGGCTGGTGAAAACATGGAGAGGAAATTGAAAGAGAGGAGACTGGTATTTTCCCTTCTTCCTCTGCTTGGGAGATGTCACTGGCAGCAGCTTTATCTCTTGATAGGGCCAATTCCTATCAGACAGGTCCAAAATGTTTAACTGCTGCGAGGTGATGCTAGTCTCTCTGCTCAGTTACTCCAGTCTCCTCCATTTGACTTCCAGCTCTAAGGACAATCTTGCCTGCTTTTTTTTTTTTTTTTTTTTTTTTCCAGATGGCCTCAGTATCGCCTGACTAGCACCTCTACCTCTTCCACCATGTGTAATTGATTCTATGTAATTACCTTAAAAAAAAATTGTAGCAACATGGATGTTCCTGGAGAATGTCATTCTAAGTGAAATAAGCCATAAAGAGAAATAAAAATACCACATGAGCTCATTCATGTGTAGAATCTAAAAAAAAAAAAAACCCCAAAAACCCCAAAAACCCATAAATACAAAACAGAAACAGACTCATACACACAGAATACAAACTTGTGGTTGCCAAGGGGGTGGGGTGGTGGGAAGGGACAGATTGTGATTTCAAAATGTAGAATAGATAAACAAGGTTATACTGTATAGCACAGGGAAATATATACAAGGTCTTATGGTAGCTCACAGAGAAAAAAATGTGACAATGAATATATATATGTTCATGTATAAATGAAAAATTGTGCTCTACACTGGAAATTGACACAACATTGTAAACTGACTATAACTCAATAAAAAATATTAAAAAAAATTGTAGACCTGCAACTAATATTGTACCTAAACTATATCTCAAAAAAAGAACAATCAAAATGAAGGGAAAAATTTTTTTAAAAGCTGTTGCATGAATTTTTCTTCTTAATGTAGTATATATTTTCTTTATTGCATTAATTATATTAAACGTTGGAAGACATATTTTATCAAATAGAAGCCTATTTATTTGTGGATTACAGAAACTTTCTTACTACCTTAACATCAATGTCAGCTATTGTATGTAGTATAATACCAACTTATGAGATTCATCTTATAAGCCACAATGCCATCACTTTACATTCTTCAAAAAACACAAAGGTTAGAAATCCCCAAAAAAATCATGAAAAAGAATTGCATTTTAATGGTTTTTTTTCCTGTGTCTGTTGAAGTGACCAAATATTTTTCTTTATCTCTTAATATTGTGCTCAATACATTTTATAAATGTACCATCATTCTTATAATGTGGCTGTTCCTTATTTGGTAACTTTTAAAATATAAATCCTCCTCATTTTCGTATGTCTGAATATAATTTTATTTCTCCTATCATTTTATAACGGCTTATTTTCTACATACTAGATTCACAGTTATTTGCCCTACGATGTTTATAAATTCTAATTTTTTGTTGTTCTCAAACTAAAATGTAATACATTCCATGAAGGCAGAGGTTTTTGTCTGTTGTTCATAGGTCTCTCCAGGGCATGAATACAAGTGTCAGGTATTGGTAGGAACTTGATCAATATGTGAATATTAAATAAATGAAACAATTACTGTTCATCCATCTGCTGTAGTTTACCTGCAATTCTTTCTAAGTAATCTGTTTTCTCTTTAGTGTCTTTTTTAGATTTTCTCCTTTTGTATGTGTTTTTTCTTCAACATCTGTTGGTGTGAATTTATATTTGTATTTATCTTGCACTTGAAATTTATTTCTCATTTTAAAACATTTTTTTCTAAACTTGTGCAATTATCCCTTTAACAACTGCAACTCTGACATTTATAACATTCTCTGAACTCTTAAGAATGCAGGCACAGCCCAGTCTCTCCTCTATTCCTCTTACCATTTCTTTAATATATATTTATATCTTTAGCTCTCTGTAATAAATTCTGAATTAATTACTAAATATTTTAATTCACTAATTAGCTCTTCACAGGTGAGAAAAATGAAAATTATCTTTTCTACTAAATATTAACTTATTTGTTTATATTTTCCATTCTTATCTGTCCTTCTTTCACATCTAACTGTAACAGTTTCACCATCTGTTATGGTTTTCTTCGTTAGTTTGAGCTTCCTTATATGTGTATTTTAAATCTTTCTCAGATTGCTTCTTACAAACTAAATTCATCTTAAATAAATTCATGTCTCAAGTGTTGATTTTTGTAGGATATATTTGTAGCACTTTGTTCCTTCATGTGTTTTGTAATTTTGGTTTGCAGACTCATTTGGAGTGGAAATGTTTCTATATTGTATTGCTTTTTATTATATTATCTATATTTTTTTTCTCTCTTTCCTTCTTGATAGGCATTTTGCATTCTTCTGTCTGACAAGTTCCCAGTCTAGAATGAAGTCTTATATATTTGTAGTTATGACAAATGATCATGAAACAAGTAGGAACTGGCTAAATTCATCTCCAAGTATGTGTTTTGCCTTTCCCTGCTGGTCCTAGCTTATCTTGTATACACAGTTTCTGATAAAAATCAAAGCCCTAGATTGGTGGTCATATTATTTTTCACCATCATCCATGAGGTTTTCTACATACATTTGCCTAAAGCAGTGAATGTGGCTCCAGTCTCTATATCTTATGTACAGTTTAGTCTGTATCCTCTCCTGGTCCACACTGCAGGTCTCTAGCTCAGAATCCTACAGAGCAGTGGTTTCAGACCCACTTCTTGTAGTTTCTATTTTATTTCCAGATCATAGAGATGTTACTCTTGCTTTTGAGCATATAATTGCCTTTTTGATTTTCTATATTTATATTTTTGACATTGTTTTGGTTTTTAGCAGACAATATGCTAAAGTGGGAAATGACAGCTCTGCTTTGAGCATAAAAGCTATGGCTTACTTTATATTACATTTTTGAGTTACAGACTCACTGAATACTCCTAAGAAAAATTAAAATCTTCTGAACATTTATTTTATGTCTGGCATATTTTAAGTATTGCAAAGGTAGCAACTCAATACTTAAAACAACCTTATGAGGTAGATATTACCAGCCCCATTGTCCTGAAAAATATATGATACAGTAGTTTTAAGGAGCATTCTCAAAATCACAAAATTTTAAGCTGTAGAGGCAAGATCAGAACTAAGATTCTAATTCCAGTCCACGCACTTAACCATTTTGCTAAACCAAACATCAAATGCTCTGGTAAATTCTAAAATCTATGCTGTCATTAGGCAAGGAGTAGGCATCAATTGTCTTGCTTTGGGACCTCCTATTTGTTCTTTTGATATTGTGATAAGGTGGCATGTTTATTACATTCTCTGTGACTGTTTACAACATAGCTTATGTCGTCATCTCTAAGCCTCTTTAACAGTGACTGAAATAAAGAGAAAGCAATTTTGTTATATGCCTAGAGGAGAACAAGCTCTTTCTACATAACTTCATCTCCTGATGCACATTACTTGTGGGATGGCTGACTATTAGAATGAACAAATTCCTCTTCCGGCATTGTGAATCCAACTAAAGAACGCCTGAAGGTGAAGGTGAGTTATGCAGTATATTCTGAAAGCATAAAACTTTGTATGACTGCACTTCTGACATGCATGGGTTCGACAGTCTGCGAGTTCATGCATTATACATGGAGATACAGCCTCCAGTCCTAGTAACTACTTGCTAGGTGAATGACAGCTATAAACACATTGTCTATCACAGACTCTCATAAAATTTATTATAAGTGGATTTCAAGGTTAGTGTCTAAGCCTGTATTTGGTCCATGAACTTTCTAAATCTTGGGGTTCATTCAAGAAGAAGAACAATAATTGTACTTCATATGTTACTAAGACTCCCCTGTAACAGTCCACCTATCTCAAAAAGAGAAAAAATGTAAACCAGGAAAAACATATTCCAATTTAGCTTTGTTTACTAATTAACTATTTGACCTTACATAGAACTCATTCTAAAATACTAAAGTAAGATTGTGATAAAAGTTCTATGCTGAAGGATAGCAAACATCAAAAAGTAAGTTTTTTCCCCCAGTTATAAAATTCAAAAGTGCTGTATACTTTATTTTAGATTATTTTATGGGAATAGCAAACTAATATCTAAATATACAATATACAATAATATTTTATTTTCTTATTTTGAATGTTCACATGCATCGACTTGTAGTCTCTAATTAATTCTAAGCTTCTGTTAAGCTTTAGAGAAAGTTAGGAAATCTATTTATATATAGGTAATCTTTTTAGGGGTCCACATAATGGAAAATCTAAGCATATAGATCTTTTTATATTGATGGGTAATCCAAGAACACTACTAAAATTTACACTAACTGAATAAAAATCCATTAAAATTTTTTCTACTGTGGCAATGTATGAAAATATAATTCACCAATTCTCATTAAAAATATACATGTTTTCTTATAACCCACAATGGAAATTTTAGTTATTTTACATATTTGCATATGTGGCTGCTTTTGAAATTCATTTTTCCTTTACAATGCTAATTCTAAATATTATTTTTGTAAAGTATATGTAAATAGCAATTTCAACTAAAAATAATTTTTATTATAAATAAAATGAAGATTCTAATTACAACTAATAAAAGATTTGGGAATTTACTAATAAATACTGGTGAAGGGCTATTTGATATTTCTTGCTAATAGTCTTCAATCAATTCTAAGCTTTTGTTGAGCTTTAGAAAGAATTAGGAACTTTCTTTAAGTACAGCAATCCATGTAGGAGTCCACATAATAAAAAGATACAAAGACTTACAACATTTAGTACAGAATAAAGGTACATGTCTGAAAAAAAACCCCAAAAACCTGTCTGGGTGATTCCCAATCAAGGGACTGTTTTCCAGCGAAAGAGTTATCAAAAATGTTGGCGGGTATAATGGAAAAAAAAACTATCAAATGTGAGGAATTATTCCAGAAAAAGAAAGCTTCTGATAAAAGGACTTACAAGCAATTCTTGTATTCAGTCTTTGGTTGTACACAAATCATTGTTTATATACAAAATAAGCAAGTACATATGAACACATGTATGTATATAATATATGCAATACATGCCTTAGTTTCTTGTTATACATAGCGCCTTCTGACTTCAAGTTGCTGTACACAGCCATATACACAAACACATGCACATACATGTAAACAAGCAGATCTAAATTCTTAAAGAAAATAATATATATGGTATATAAAAATATATATTCTCTATATATCTAGATAGATGTAGATAATAGATATATGTAGATAAAGATATGGTATTTTTCTCTCATTACATCAGCTTTAAAATAATCTTTTTTCTGTTAATTTGCCAAGAGTCCAGGAATACATAATGAATAATAAATCTATTGAGGCCAATTTAGAACTACTAAATCTTAAAGTTAAGGCTTTGGTCAGAGGCAGAATTAAGGAATTTGAAGATACAGGATTTCAGAATGAAATAAAGATGGGATTCAAAATGGGGATTAAGACGTTTAGAACAGGGTGGGTTCATGTCAAGTGTTTAGGCCAGTTTATTCCTTCTGAGTTAATTAATTAATTTCTTTGCTGTCAGGGACAAAAGATATAAGTTGATTTTCTTTCTTTCCAAGGCTATATTTATTATTTTTACCCTCATCATTTTCCATAATACCATTTTCTTTATAGCAGTATTCTGTTGTGGTGTACCAACGTGAATTCCCATGAAAGATCTTACACAGTAGTACAATAAAATTTTTGTAGTTGGCAGGTTATAAATGCATGTTTAAAACATAATTTAATACAAGTTTCAAAATTGCTCCTGTAAGATACGTATTTTTCATTGTATTTCAAATGAAGAAATTAAGGCAAGAATAGATTTTATTAAATGTAGTATACTTAGAGTTGAGAAAACCAACTATGTGGCAGTTTTCTTATCTGAAAGACTTATAAATTGTTTTCCTTGTGTTAGCTTTAGATATAGGAAGATTGAGGCTTGGGGAAATAGAACACCATAGTCAAGTTCATACAGGACATACACATCATTCAATCATATGAACTTGCTATATAAAACATACAGGTTATTTATTTTTGTAGGTTATTATTTGAAAAAAGAAGCATCAAATTCCTCCAAGTTATTTTTCTAATAACAAATTAATTATATAAATTGCACATGTGCTATAATTTACTTTCCCTTCATTCTAAAAAGCAACACATTCATTTGCTTTTTCTTCCTTTCGTTTGTTGAGTAAATGGATGCCAGACAGGCAACAATGATGATTCACTTGAGTTCTCCATAGCTGAGCTGTGATTATGTGATAGAAAACAAAGGTAAGGACTTTCTGACTGGGTAGACACTACCAAATGTCTTCAAGCACACTGAAAAAACAAGTCACAGAGGAAAGAGGTGGGAGTGTTAAGCAGATAGTGACTAAAAATCTTAAAAAGTGTTTATGTAATACTAAAAGCAGATTTTCTTCAAAAATTTACATTTATAAAACTTGTAAATTTACAAAATTTGCAACATTTTATTTCTAGTTAAAATAAACTACCAAACACTGAAACAGATTAAAGCTATCATAAGCAAACAGAAGAATGCAACAATCATGGGTTGGTAGACTCAATATTTTAGGGATGTTAATTGTCCCAAATTACAAATTCAACCCCAAGCAAAATCTCAGAAGGATTTTTTTTTGAAAATGACTAATTTAATCTAAATTATATATTGTAATAAAAGGTACAAGAAGAATGTGCACAATCTTAAAAAATAAAGTTGGAGATTCAAGATGGTAAGCACTATTACAAAGCTTTATTGATTAAGGTGATGTGATCACAGTGCCAAGATCAACCACTGAAATAGGAGAAAACACACAGGAAAATGGACTTTCATATTTGAGTTACGTCAGCATTTACTTTGCAATGCTCTAAAAGAAAGGTGGCCTTTTTAGTATGCGGTGCTTAAATATCTGCTTCCCTCTCTCTCTCTCTCTTAAAAATGTTTTATTAGTTTAGTGAAGGAAGTACAAAATACAATTATAATGAAAATTTATGTGAAAGCACAATGAAAAATGAAAAGCAGTAGAAAATGCACAATATTGTAACTGAGGGCATTGCTATTATTGGGAATGTTTTTAAATGAACTAGAAAGTAGAAAGTATATAGAGAGAGGCATTACTAAGGAAAAAAGTATTATGTAAACTTAACTATGATTTAGTATATATTAAATTTTATGAGATTATTTTGATCTAATTTCCCAAGTGCTTAATTAACTGAATTTTTTGCTTTGATGCCTTTAAAATTTAATTTAAAAAATTTCAATATGTAATATATGTTCATATTTTATAAATAAAAATAGTGTTACAGGCTTATAATAAAAAATTCCTATCCCCTGCTCCAAATTTGCCCATTTTTTCATTCTGTTCCCTAAAGACAACTATTTTCACAACTTCTAGCTGTTTCTCCCAGCAATTATTTCTATATATTCAATAATATGCATCTTTTTCTTTTTCCCTTTTCTAATTTTTAAGCCATCTGTTGATTTTGACTATAAATGATGATATACCATTCACTTGGTCATGAAGTTAAACAGGCAAGGATGACTGACTATTCAAAGCTATTGCAATGGGGCAGAGAGACCAGAACTCATTTTGAATTCAACTCCCCTGAGAGACTGAGCTGGAGAATTTTTATGGGGTAGGGTGGGGGTCCCTAGCACATCTGTGTTTATTAATGGGCTTTATCCAAAGGAAAATAAGCATTTCCTATCTTCATGAAAGAGGTGGTTCTACAACTTGGAGCGAAATACTGCAGAAGTTAGGCTCCTACCCTCCCCTAGAGATGAGGAAATGGAGGTGCTATCTCCACTGACAATGGCATTTCAGAGAGATGTCTCTCAGGTCCCTGGCAAAGGCATTCCTGGGCTGCTTTGTCAAGAAAAGGCAACAGCTTTGAAAAAGTTTACATCTCAAAGGTAAAAGAGAAGGAATTTACAATTACACGTTTTCGGGAGGAAGCCTGTCTAAAGTTTAGTCAGGCTGAGAGACTCATTCAAGCTGCCTTGGTCCACTTACCAACTTACATCACAATTTCTACTTCAGTCTACATAAATGAAACATAATCAAGACGGCTAGGATTGTATATTTTTTTTAAGATTTCTTTTGAGGAGGGAAGGGTAATTAGGTATTTATTTATTTATTTTGATGGAGGTACTGGGGATTGAACTCAGGACCTCGTGCATGCTAAGCATCCACTCTATCACTGAGCTATACCCTCCCCCCGAGGATCATATTTTAAGTTAATTAAGTGTACGGATTATATCCCCTTTTGCATTTTCCTCTTCAGAGAAAATTATTACTCTGCACTTACACAGTGGTGATAAAAATAGCTGGCACGTACTGAGCCAGGTCCTAGGCTGTAGGTACATATCTCAGTTATACTCATCAAAAGTAAGAGATGAGTTCAGGGACTATTCTAACTTATATAACTGAGGAAACGAAGGCTGAGAGGATTTAAACAATTTGAAATGAGTCGCAGAACTCACTGCATTCTGTCACAAAATGTCTTGCTCTTCTCCAGATCTGTAATGCCCCATTACATCCATTTGCTTTTGAATACTCTGTGGTCTAAAAGCTGTCCATCCATCTCCATGACTGCGAAGTACTTGTTGTGTTTACACTTTATAACCCAGTGACGATATTTGCCCTGACTTTTCCACATTCCTCCTATCAAGAGCCCTTCAGTCTATTCCTCCTCTTGCTTCTGAAGCACTTTTCACACAACTCTTACAGAGCCCATATTGTTTTATATTGTGCATGGCTCTTCCCTCCCAAAAGACCGTAAGCACTGAATATATACAATTTATTTCATTTATCGCTGTATTCTTAGGTTTAAGAAGAGTCCCGGGCACATAATATAATGCATATTAATATTAGTAGACAAGGATAGATAATGTATCTGAACAAAGTTCATATTCAAATATTCATATTCATAGCCACTTCTGAGATGATACAGTATAAACAGACAAATGACTTTCAACGGGACTGAGAAAGTATGTGCTCTCTTTACATTATAAAACAAACCAGGGGCTTGATAGTCAATACAATTGAGAAAAATGATTCTTAAATTGCTGCCTCATATACATTTAGTAATATATCCCTTTCAATTTAAATGAATGTTTCCTGAATTCTTGACTCTAGTAAGAAAAAACAGAAACACAGTGATTATCACAATGATTATTTTTTCAAGAATATTTTGTTAATGTGATTCTTGTAGGGAACAAACTGTGCCTCATATCATTGGTTTTAAATTCTATGGCATTTAGTCTATCCAGGCAATAGAAATAAAAGCAAAAATAAACAAATGGGACCTAATTAAACTTTTAAGCTTTTGCACAGCAAAGGAAGTCATAAACAAAATAAAACGACAATCTACAGAATGGGAGAAAATTATTTCCAAATGATGTGACAGACAAGAGCTTAATTTCAAAAATATAAAAACAGCTCATACAGCTTAATAACAACAACAACAACAACAAAACAACCCAATCCAAATATGGGCAGAAGACCTAAATAAGAAATTCTCTAATGAAGACATACAAATGGCCAATAAGCATCTGAAAAAATGCTCAATATCACTAATTATCAGAGAAATGCAA
This sequence comes from Camelus ferus, assembly GCF_009834535.1. Classification (NCBI taxonomy): domain Eukaryota; kingdom Metazoa; phylum Chordata; class Mammalia; order Artiodactyla; family Camelidae; genus Camelus; species Camelus ferus. Next base: position 20,294,501 of record NC_045720.1, read on the forward strand.
ATCAAAACTACAATGAGGTGTCACCTCACACCAGTCAGAATGGCCATCTTTAAAAAGTCCAGAGACAATAAATGCAGGAGAGGGTGTGGAGGGTTCTCCTACACTGCTGGTGGGAATACAGTTTGGTGCAGCCATTATGGAAAACAGTATGGAGATTCCACAAAAAGCCAAAAACAGACTTACCATATGATCCAGCAATCCCACTACTGGGTATATATCTGGAAAGAACTCTAATTCAAAAATACACATGTACCTCAATATTCACAGCAGCACTATATACAATAGCCAAGACATGCAAACAACATAAATGACCATTGACAGGTGACTGGATAAAGAAGCTGTTGTATATTTATACAATGGAATACTACTCAGCCATAAAAAACAATAAAATAATGCCATTTGCAACAACATGGATGGACCTGGAGATTGTCATTCTAAGTGAAGTAAGCCAGAAAGAAAGAAAAATACCATACGGTATCACTTATATGTGGAATCTCAGAAAAAAAAAAAAAAAAGACACAAATGCACTTATTTACAAAATGGAAACAGACTCACAGACACAGAAAATGAACTTATGGTTACCAGCAGGGATAGGGTATGGGAAGGGGTAAATTGGGAGTTTCAGATTTTCAAATACTAACTACTATATATGAAATAGATATACAACAAGTTTCTTCTGTACAGAACAGGGACCTATATTCAGTGACTTGTAGTAACCAATAATGAAAAAGAAGATGAAAACAAATATGTATGTGTATGTATGACTTAACCATTATACTGTACACCAGAAATTGACACAACATTGTAAACTGACTATACTTAATTAAAAAAAGAAATGAAAAACAAATAAATTCTATGGCATTTAATTAAGTCAAACATATTATTGAATTTAAAGTGATTTGAATCATATTCTAAAATCCACTGTATTGAAAAGATACTGCTACAATAATGTGATGTAATGACATGACTTTAAGTCAAACAGCAAAACATGAAATCAAATTCATTTCCATTGATGAAATTATAATTGCAGCTCTGCCTCTTTTCATTTGTTTTCATTTTTGTCTTTATTTCTTATTTTTGATTATGGAGGTTTTCTTCTTGTTTGAATTCTGTACATTGTAATGACCAATAACCATAATTGTATTTAACTATTTTCTCCTTTATATTGTTGCTATTGTTATTATACTTGTACAAATGAAGGGAAATTTTTGTTTTCACTTTTGTTTGAAGCTGTGTTTCACTAGTGATGAAAGATTAGCAGATGTTTGGTCCTGTCCAAAATATCTAGAAAATATTTGGTTCACGACAAAATGTCCTGGATTTGGTCCATTTGGCCTGGACCAAACATGGTTATGGACATTTTGGATAGAACCAGATTTCAAGGTCCTTTTGGTGTGGACCAAATATTTTATGGACGTTTTGGACAGAACCAAATGCCCTGCAAATATGATGAAATAGTAAACAAAAATTCTGCAACTTACTAGCCAAGTTATGTGAGCAAGTTATTTAGCTGCATTTCTTTTATTCGTAATATATATCTAAGGCATGGTTTTGCTAAGAACAATGAACTAAAAGGTTTGGAGCACTAAACAGCAGGTTTGGCACATAGTAAACACGGCAGAAATATTTGCTAGTGATTTTACTACAATACCCTTCCACTGACAAACTTACATGTAAACAGACACCTCCATCTATAAACTCTTCACTTTAAAAAGATTTCTCATAAAGTCTAGAAGATTTTAAATCAGCTAAGCAAAAGGTTATTAAAAATGTGTGTCTATATTGTATAAAATATATTTTCTATTTTTGCCCATTGGTCCACCTTGTATACAAGCATATCCAGGCTATAAGTCATCATTTCTATAGATAACTTAAACAAAACTAAGACAAATCTAGCATGATAATAATCAAAGAGTGATATATAGGATATTGTGAATGATATTCATAGAGTACAGCATAAATTTTGAGGTTATTTTATTACTTAATTAAACAAAGTGGTTCCCATTGTAGTTAATAGACTTACATTTCTACAAAGGAAGGTTAAATATTTTGTATTAGTTGCTAAAATTTGAAAATATTATACTCATTTTCTAGTCCTACCATTATTAATATATTCAATAAAACTGCAGTATAGGTGCTATATATAGTGTATTTTTAAGCCATTAATTTTCCTTAGATAAACTTTTCTTGTCCCATAATATATAGTGAGCCAAATTTTGAGAGAAACCAAATCACCTTCTTCATGCTTCTCAAAGAGTTATTTATTTACTGGAAGTATTCTGGTGACGACATATAGATACAAAGTTGACTTGTTACCTGAAGTATTTTGTTTCCATATTAGTTCAATTGTTTAGATCTTCAACAGTTTAATTTTGCTGCCCAATATATTTTTTTTTACAAAGCATGGGACATTATACATAATTTTAACAACTGCTGTTAATTTTTGGATCACTAGCTAGTTCTAAATTAGAGTGTTTGATAATTGAAAACTTGGTTATCAAAGCAAAGAGATACAGAACATGTATAATGTTTAAATCCCTAAATTACTGATTGTAAGTAGCTGGCACTTTTGACACAGAAAGAATTATAGATAATTTAATTATCAGAAATAAATACTATTATTATCTTTCACCAAAAAGTTTAGTTGTTCAATAACAGCAACAGAAAAAAGTGCTGTACTAAATACAAAACAAAATTAATATTTGATATTATCTGATAAAATTCCTTCTGAAAAACATAGCATTACCTATAATAAAGTGTAAATAAAATAGCTAAAAAATAGAAATTTCTACTCATAATGTAAGATATATATTGACTAAGTATTTCATAATTTTAGATTGTGTGTATGAGCACTTTAGTCTGAAATCTATTATTCAATTTGACACTAACGTTTATATGAGTTATTTTTGCTTTGAGGTGAAGCAACAGAATTCTCCTTCTTTTACACTAAAAGAACTCCAGCTGCCAGGAAACTGTTCAACATTACGTAACAACATCGTCCAGCTAGCACTGCATTTTAGGATCCTGCTACATGCAAATATGGGGAAAGCTGGTACACTTTGTGAGCTAGTAAATAAACACAAGTTTAACTCTTCCAAAGAGTGAATCAACTTCATCTTCTTGACCAATTATTTCTTCTCTGATCATCAAAGTGCTATTAAATTTTAATCACCATTTTCCTGGCCCTGAGGCTTCCCTGCATTATGGCCAGACTAAGACAGCAGTCATTTGGATGGACAGCCAGGAGATACGGGGGACAGGAGACAGGAGGAAGAGATCATCAAGGTAGGAAGGTCTTAGAATTTTCAGCAATTATTTGAAAGCAACTGGTTTTGAAGTTTATTCTTGCTTACTTGTACACTCTCATGGGTGTGTATTTCAGACATTTTTTTTCACTAAAGAAGAGAGAAGCAGATTATTATTTTACAGGGGTATGTGAGACTTAAACTATCCCAAGAAATGCGATATTCTCATTTTGATTGGAGAGTCCCAGCTGAACTCTAATAGACAAGGAAGAATATTAAGGGACATGGTCTGGAGCAGGTTATTTGGACCTCAGCTTTGAGATATTTCCTTCAATCCTCCCTCCTCTCTTAGTTTTCCTCTTCTGTCTGTTTAATAACTCGTTCGCTAATGTTATCAAAGGCAAACCCCTTCAGATATATGTGAAACACAGATGGTGTCATTCAAGTGGCTTTGCTGTATAACCTGGCACGTATAGATGAGTGATGAGAAAGCTTCTCTCTAATAATTTGAACTCTATGCCATTATTTTCTGCCATCAAATTCCCTGCAGAAGAAACAATCTTGGATAAGGCTTGTTGAATGAATAGATCAGATGACCAATAGAATTAGGATGCCAAATATTTATCGCTAAGTATGTCACCTTTTTATAGATTCCTTTACAAGTAACTTTTGTGTTCCAAAACATTCACCTGGAAAAGCATTGTCAAAAGTGACTTCCAAAGATGTCTAATAGTTTGAAGGAGTTATTTTAGTTTCAGCGTTTATAACTTTAAGTCTCTTGAAACATGATAAATGACCATAAAATGTGGTAACTGGGAATAAAATAAGAAAAATATGTATATAACAGCTCAAAGATCTCTGCTATGTTTTAAGTCATTTCCCCCACATGTTGTTTTGACTTGTTTTCTTTTGATATGTCAGAACTCCATAGCTGGATGAGCAGACCTATCTTATTTTTGCTTTTCCTCTCAAATTCTTTCAGAGTAAATGGAATGTTTTACACTCTGCAGAGTGTTCAGTAGAAAGTCATGCTAATCAGCCAGGGCCACATGAGACACAATTTTCTTACACAGCTGCCAAATGACTTCAGCAAAATCTGTGTGAGCGAGGTGTGATGTTTATTCCAACTCTCAACAATATATGGTTTGTGCATGGCCATTCATTATCTTTGTAAATATTCTGAGAAACAGTCCACTTCCAGTTTAATATAAAGTCTATTAAAATTACAAATATAAGTACATAATAATAAATAAATATGAACATATCATAAATAATTAATATGACTATACACTACAGTTTATATTAATTTTATATTGAAAATATCTAAAAATGAGTAGGATGGGAAATATGCCAATAGGATAAATTTTCATAATGCTTTGATAATTTTCATAATTGGAATCAAAATTTGTTGAGCATCAATTGCCACAAAATAGTTTTCTTTGGAAATACAAATACATGTAACAATGGGAGTCCCTGCTTTTTGGGATGGTAAAAGTAATGTATCATAATCTATATTTGAAAATTGTGTTTGCTTGTATTTTATTTTTGAGAATTGCTTTGATACTTGTGTAACATGGCAGTATAAGACACAGTTAGGAAAACTAGAGATCAAGGAAATGAATTCATTCCATGATCATCTTTCAATTTTGTGAAAAGAATAAACTCTTCTTTGTTTTATTTTGTTTTGACTTTTTCTATCCCAATTATTACTATTAAACACTTAATATTAACTATTGATATGTATGTTGAAATTTCACATTTGGATGTCCTAGTTTTATACCAAAATGGCAAAATAATGTTTTAGAACATTATTAGAAACCTGTGTAGTGAAAAATATGCTAGTTTACGAAATTGGAAGTATGTTTGTGATTGGTAAGTTACACAAGGGTTATCAAGGTGTTTAAATAAGACTGACAAATAAGATTTAATAAGACCTATTTTAAATAAGAAGCACAGACATACATATAAGACACTGCACTATTTTCTGGTTGTTAGCAATTCCTGATAACCTTAGGAAGACCTTGATTTGATTCCCGGAAATTAATGTGTCCTCTTGGCAGGCTCTGACATCCCTGGTGTGACTTTAGGGAAGGTGCAATGACACATATGCTGACATCAGAAATAAAAACCTCATAAAAATTAAAGATAGTTAAGACCATGATAAAGGAGACTGCCAGAAAATTATTTCATGATTTTTTTATAAGCAGTAACTTACCATCAACGCCTTATATATTTATAGAGATGAGCATCATAGTAGCTTAAAAAATCTTGCCCTATTTTTCTCAAAAATATATTTAAAAAGCTAAAGTCACAATCAGAAATAAATGGCACAGTTTAAAATAATAATAACGGGGAGGGTATAGTTCAGTTGGTAAAGTGCCTGCTTAGCATGCATGAAGTCCTGGGTTCAATCCTCAGTACTTCCATTAAAAAAAAAAAAAAATTACCTGCCCCCTGCCCAAAAAACTCCTGCACTTTCTAAAATATTAATAATTTAAAATCAAAATTACTTTATGACATTCATAATTTTTGAAAAAAATCCTTGTCATATCATTGACACATGTGTGTGTTTTTTAACTCTATATAACTGAAGAAAATATTTATAAGGGTTTTCAACTAAAGTGTGTTGGAGTTTCCAGAGTTAATTTACTAACAACAGCCCGGAATTGTAAGAAAATCACACGTGAAATGGTAGTATGTCCTGTGCATCAACATTGAAAATTCCTTTTAATAAAATAGTTCTATGATGCATCTCCTATAGTGAGACTGATGTGAGAAAATTACTCGAAAGTCCTTTGCTATTATTATAATAGTAGTTAAGAAAATAAGAATCATAACAACAGCAGCAGCAGCAAAGTACATCTATTAATTTAAAAACTTACTCAAATGCCAGGAAATATGCTGAGAGGTTAATTTTATATGAATTTTATTATTTAATTCTTTCAATAACCCCATGAAGTAGGTACTTTTAGTCTCTCTTTGCAGAAAAGATAAAGCATAGATATATTAGGTATATAGCCCACAGCTAGAAAGGGAAGTCAGCATATAAAAAAGTAAATCTGTGTGCATTTTCCCAGATATTATGCATGTGCATGTGCACCCATGTGCACACATACATATGCATATTACATGTAATCATACGCATATATGAGTATATATTAACATATAGAATAAATCTACTAAGAAATTTTAAGAGTGGTCATTTTTGAGAAGGGACTAAGGATCAGAAATGGGAGAAATATGACCCTTTTTTTTGTATTAATTAAAATTGCTCCCAGGTAAACGCAAATGTATCCAATTATTTTCATATGTGTTGTGTGTATTTTAAGAAAGACTCTACTAATATTCTATTGATAATATATACATATCATATATATCTAATGTATAATGCTATAATAACATAGCACACAGTGTGTGTGAGAGATACAGAAAGAGAGAACGCTACCTTACCAAGGGACTTGAGGATTACATGAGATAAAGGCAATAAAGAACTTAGAACAGAGTCTCATAAACAGTAAGCACTAAATAAACACGAACATTAACATTGTTATTACACAAACAGTAGAAATCTACTAGTCTCTTCATATGTAGATAACATTCTGGCTGTATTGTATTTATTTACACTTTTACATTATATTTAAGTAACTAGCTTTTTCTTGAAGAAAATGTATTTTGTCAGCATTTTTTCCTAAAACATTGGCACTTTTAAAATTCCTAGTGAGTAATGAGCTACTTCACCCAAAAATTCTAATACTCTTGGCCATTTAAATGGAAGCAGGTCTTTACTGGTATTTTTGCAGCCTATGCAGATATGCAGGAATTGTCTTAAGAGACTAACCACAAGATGGCAGTGTTCTCAGAGGACCATTTGATCCCAGAATAAAGTGCCACACACAGTGCCACTGGACCTCCCCTGTATAAAATGATCAACTAATTATTTCAAGATGTGATTCAAACATCTTGAACAGTGATGTCGAGAAGAATGCATCACAAAACTATATCATCTTTTCCAGTAAAGGAACGGCATATAACGAGGAATATTTGGATTGATTATGTAGGAAAACAGAAGCTATCACATATTAAGAAATAAAGGAAATAACAGTACTGTAAAACAGAATAATTCAAATAGAGTGAAAACAGAGCAAGTGTGATAACACTGATTATTTATTTTGGAGGAGTAAAATAACTAAAAGAGCTAGAAAGAGAAACTGAAGAGATGAAGAAAGTAGGCACAGAGGATAAGGCAATCTTTAAAGTAATATTTTCCTCAACTTTTACAAGAGCACATAAATGTCATATATTCAGATTTCACCCATGTTGTAACTTTAAATGAAATGATTAAAACTGTTCGGGAATTCACCAAAAAGGGTTAAATTTCATTTTCATTGTTTAAAATCACTTCGATGTTTACCCAAATGTTAATTTTTCAAACAAAATAAAATAAAAGCAAACAAAAATTCATATTAATAATATAATAACAAAAAAGAGAGGGATACAAGCAGTAACACAACTCTAAATGAAGATCAGAATTTTAAAATGCTCATTTTATGCCATTTTTACTTTTAAATGTCACTCTATTTTCATCTTGTGAAAAAATATTCTTATACACCTCATCCCTTTCTATTCAAAATTAAAAATCAACACAAACTGGGATCTGCAAACATAATATTCTAGTTCCTATTTTCTTTAATAATCATACTGCAATAGATGGATATTATTCTTTAAGCAGTTATTTCTAAAATTTCCCTTATTTATTGTTTGATAATGTGTTTCTTGTTCTACCTATTCCTTCTCTAGATCATCTTAATTTTATTTCTCATTTTATCTCTTCTCTTATCCGAAGTGTTACAATAATAAAACTCACTTTGAAAGTTTAAAAAGTTAACCTACCTTTTTAAATGTTTTAAAATATCATAGGACCATTTTATCTTATCATAGATTTTGAAACTAGAGGAAGACATGGCTGATACAAGAAAAAACATTTATCTTCATAAAGCACACACACAATTACACAATGAAAAACAAAAGTCTTGGAAATTATTTCCTTTTATGGAAAGTACCAGTGTTAACTAAATTCGAGAGAACTTTATACTAAACAAGAGAAGATGAAGACAGGGAGAAGTGGGAGGGAGAGACAAAGAGAGGAATAAATGTGCAAACTATTACTTTGTCTTTTATTAATGGAGTTTTCCAATATATTGAAATAATTAGTCTAGAATAATCAAGTGAGCAAATCTGATGAGAGGATATATCAAGTATGCTTACATTTGTTTTACCCACATTATGACAACCTTCATAGAACCATTCTGTATATAATTTAAAACACCTACTTTCATATTTTTAAGAGGTCTGAAGCATTCTGTAACTTGTTTCTCCAATTACACTCTCCATCTTTTCTCATTAGATGAGAGACTTATTAAGGAAGCTTTCCTTGAATGATCCGTATGTTTGCTGTCTTGATTTCTCCCAGCTTTCATTTCCTCCATCGCCTCATTCTTCCCATGATGCATTTAGCTTTTCCTCCTTTGGCTGTTTCTCCATCTACTAACAAGCCAACCACCATAATATTATATAAATAATAGCCGACCTTTTTAGCTGGTTTTGCTTGGAATGCAACTCAGGGTCAAGTTTCACTAAACACACAGCCATCAACTTATTAAATGTGGCTGGCTTTGCATCTGGAAATATCCAGTATCTTCTCTCAGTCATTTTCCTACATCAGAGATCATTTCTACTCACTTAGACAATCACAACCACAAAGCTTATAAAACTAGCCTTTCTGAATCCACCTTCTACCCCAAACTTTCCAAGTTGCTGTTAATGTTTTATTTCTGAAAGTTGCAGACAACCATTCAGCTGGCATTTTTGAGTGCTTTCTATTTGCCAATCACATGTAGTATGAATAAGAACTTTACATGCTCCCTCCCTTCATGGAGATTAACAAAAGCAAATTAGATCATATTACAGTCTTCTTCAAATACTCTTATTCAGATTTAGTAAAAATCTGATTTTAGTAAATGATAGTGTCTTCCTTCAAAATGCTAGGTCCTAAAAGGTAGAAACCCAGCTGTGACTATTGATCTTTGCATAAAATAGGGGGTCTGGCTTACTTTCTTGCAAATAGCTTGTTCCCAACTTTATTTAAAAAAAAGAATAATAATTTTAGCTAGCTTTAATTTCACATTGGCAAACTTCAAGCATGTGATTTTGAATAAGGTAATAGCAATATTTCTACTTCTTCAGTTATAAAAACAAATAATGGTTTTAAAATTGATTTCTGTTGGACTTAAATGAAAATTAGTTTATATTTGTAAAGTATTGCTTTTTAAAAATGCTTAAGATAACACCTATTTACATTGGATCTATATTGATTATAGAAATAAACTGAGAAAGACATAAAAAATTAAAAAGAGGAAGAAATGCTATCTACATGTTTTAGGAAATTAATATAAAATTTGATTCATCATCTTGTCTTCCTTGTCAGTCTATGGTGTAAGGCATTATTTTCCAAACTTTATTTTAGCAGAATTCTTCGTCTCCTCCCTACAAGATCACATTCAGAACCCATGACTTAAATAGATAAAAGTAAAGATGCCCTGTTGAAGAAAAAGAGTCCCCAGAACTATGTCCAATACCCCACTCCAAAGAAGTCCCCATGGTACTACTGTGCAGTTGTAGAGAACCAAGGATCAATTTTAAAAGCACTTCTCTAAGGGAAATTGGAGTGGTGAGTAAAGGATTTTTTTTCTGAAGGTGGCAGGGATTGGTGAGTGGGTATGTATTTTTAGCTGCAAATGAATTGACCATGGTTTATATTTTCACTACCTAGTCAGAATCATTAAGGCAAACATAAATATCCCTACAAAGATTTTAGTTATTCAAAAGATAATACAGAAGCTTGTGTGAATGTCATATCAATTTGCTCATGAGAATGCTATTGAATGGTTTGTTTGGCTGTGTATGCTTGCATACGTTGTTTTATATAAATAACTATAATTAAGATCCTTTAGTAGGAATAAGTGGCTAACAACCAGTGCTTTCAAAAAGGAAAAAAAAAATTGAAAGGGAAAAAAGGAATTCTGCATTGTCTTACTGACGGTAATGCCAGCCTTAGTATGACTCAGGGCCAGATTAAAAGAAATGAAGAGATGTGGGTCTTTTCAAACAATTAGGGGAATACTGAGTGACATGTAAGGTCAGTTCAAGATTATTAGACCTAGAAGCAAACAGCCTACTTTCAAAGTCAAGATTTTTGTTCATTTGCTTGGGTGGGTAGGGTGATTTGCAGCAGCCAATTTGCCTCTCTGGTCCATGCCCCCAGCTTTACATTGGGGGCACCTATGTTTATATCAGAAGTAGGTATTTGTGATAATAATAATTATGCCTGTGAAAATGTGTGATGCTCCATTAAGGACTACATAAACCTCAAAGTCTGTTAATGATGGAAATAGGCTAGAAATAATTCGTCTAAACAAGCTTTTGGATAGTTCACATTCCTGAAAGTTGATACCAACAAAGTCAAGTTATATATGACACATCCCAATTTTTATATTCCTCCCTTAGTTTTGATGACATGTCAGTTGCCCTTTAAACTACAAAATTCTGTGAAGTATCCCTGATGCCAGTTGTCACCATGTATCTTCAGCTTTCTAGAAAACAAGCAGCCCCATCATTTCTTCTTAAGTTTCATTATCTAAGGTAGTCTCTGTCCCACTTATCAGAGATGACAGGGCTCTTTTATAATGAGAAAAAAAAATGACCTAGTGTCTGTTTCTTGTTTTCTAAAATGCTATGTATCATTCATTAAAATCTCCCTTTTTTTTTTTTTTTGACATTAATCACTTTAAGAATAGAGCTAAGATGGAACTTTTTGAGCCAAAAAAAGAAAGCTAGGAGAGGTAACTTCCCACACACGTTTAATAATCTCATTGATATTAAAAGAGTATCAGAAAGTGTCTGATTATATAAGCAGAGAATTCACAAATGGAGAATCTAATACAATTTTCACACTGCATGGGAACAAGTAGTTTGGGTGATTTACTGAAAATGAAAGGGCAATAAAAATCACAGCAAAATCCAACCACTTCTTTATTATGAATTTCCCTTCCCAGTATTTTTCTTGCCTTAATTTTATCTGTAGTATGTTACTGCAGAAGTGATAGCATGAAAATGTTGCTAACGTTTTACTCAGTTTTGAGCATAATGATACTCAGTTAATGGTGTATCACTCATGTGAGGCACTAAGATGGCTCATACCACATCATCAAATATTAAGTGCTTGGAAGAAAATTAACACTACCAGAAAGAAGTTACATGCTAAAAGTTTCATCAAGCTATAGTTCTGTTTTTTTTTAAATAGCCTTACATTTTTTGTTTATATTTTAAAGATTGATAAAAATACCAAATTGATAAATAGGGTAATTTGTAAACATTATGATTTGATTGTCTTTAAATGTGTGTGTGTGTGTGTGTAACATGGAGCAGTTCCATAACTCTTCATTCATCTCTAAGTACTGTGCTCATTTTTAAGAATTTTGGAAATTTCAAAGTATTTTTACTTCCTTTGGTTTTAATTTATTTTCAGCCAAGTATTTCTTTTCATCATCCATCATTAGCCTAAATGTCCTGAAAATTCTGAATGATTAAAATATATATATAAACTGAATGTTCAAGAAAGAAAATTATTTGGAGTAAATTAATTTCCAGCAAAAAATGATGAGAAGGCACATTTGGCTGTTCATCTATTCAGAAAGCTATTACAAACTATTTAAAAATGCAAATCCTCCTCAGCTTCATTTATCATTTATTGTATTTCTTTTGCAAAAACAATGCCTTCTTTTTATATAAAATTACAAAATTAAAATAGAGGTTTTTAAATCAGTAATCCTACTCTTCCAGAAACAGCTACTGATAACATTGACATACAGCTTTTAAAGTATCTTTCTACAAATAAGCACTCATTCATCATTTACTGTCGTTAAACATTCAACATATACAAATACATATATATATATATATATATGCATTTCTCCTAGAGTGAGAGAAATGTATTCTTAAGATTGGATCAGAATTCACTAGAGGAAATCTAACTTTAAGGGTAAAAATGATGTTTATTTTTAGGCCTTTTAATTCCTCACAACTGTGGATATCAGAGAATGCCCATTGTTACCACAGGGAAGCCTATGAATGTATTACTATTTTCTCCCAGAAATGGATTATAGAATTATAGTGTTATGTATGCTATATAACATACGTTTGATGCACACTGATTTTAGAAGATATGCATGTTTTCATATAATCCCTTTCTATGGAGATCTAAAATTCTAACTTTCCATGGTTGTAAACAGCACAGACACAAAAGTATTTTATTAAAATAATGTAGAAGAGAAAGGCCAAAAAAATTTAAACAGAAAAAGTACTTTAAAATGCATAAAAGTGACAAAGTTAACAAGAAAAACTAAAATCAAAATAATGTAACTAGGCATCATTTATGGGTCAAATCATTATTTTAATAAAATACTATATCCACTAACATAATTTTATTAAAATATTATTGCTTTAATAGTGATTCATACTTAGTAATAAAAATAGATCATCCAATCACATAGAAATTAAGCAAAAAATAATAAATTGGTTTCACGACAACCTAAGCCAAAATAAATAACCTCAATATTTAGTGAACTTTGTTCTAGATATCAGTTTACTCACATATTCAGAAAGAGACAGAGAGAAAAGGTAGTTTTGGTTCTTGTGATATATATTCTTTGTAAACTATTTACATGACTTTCTCCCTGGGGATATGTTGTAGACTTTTTATTTGTGAAAGATCCTGACAGACTGAAAATTTTCTAACATGACCCTTGGGTAACCTTAGACCCCACAACTATTCCTCTCCAACTTCCACCTTTCCTTTTAAACCCAAATTGCCCAAAGAACAATAGCTGTTAAAAGGTCAGAACAATTGATCCTCTTCTGAGAACTGTTTTTGAACAACTAAATGGAAACTGGCTGAACTTCAGCCGATCCCTCTGGCTAAAGTCTACCGTCTTCCCTAAGGTAGACCAGTCTTCCTGGATGTTTTCAGAAAGTCCTGACATTCTGAATAAAAGCTTATGCCTAGAGGCATATGCTCTAGTTAAAATGTTTCTACAGCTTTTGGTGTGGCTGGATCTGCTTCTCCTAAGCCAAGGTCACTTCTCCAGTACACCTTTGATATCTTCCTTTCTCAGACCTTCTGACCAGTGTTCTACCTCCTTCTGTTGAGCACCCTCAAACCTTTCCACTTTCTCTTTAGAGTTCTTGGTAGAGGTTTCTTAAATTAGATCATTTTCACTTCTCAGGACTCCCAGGGATGAAGTAAGAAGCTGAACTGAGATTAAGGGGATCTTCTTAACCATTCCTTTTTTTTTTATCTTTAATTATGAGTGATAAACAGTCATTCAATGAAATTCTCATTTATTGTCCAGCATCTTATATGTACAAATCTTATGGTACCACAGGATTAAATATTGAAGCTCTTATAGGATTTTATGATTTATAATTACAGTGGCCACTTTGGGGGAACTTCAGATATGATTAAGTAATTCATGTATGTCACAGATTTAAAGGGTTTAAATGTAACTGGGCAGACCCTAAGGGGATTTTCAGGGACAGACTCTCCCATATCCTCTGCGTGCCTCTTGTTTGTAGAAAAACTTTAGCCATCTAGGCCTTCCCCTAGTTCCAAAGAACAAATTTAATCAGAGAAGTGAGAAAAATCAGAAACAAAGGCAAAGAGTCAAATAAGACAAAATAATAATTGTTTAGCCATTAAACAAAGTCAAGTACATTTAGTTCCTCCTCAAGGACTATAGATAATATTCTGAGCCATATCCTTTGAGCTGTTTTGCAGATATTGAAATCCTCAGTAGACAGAAGAAATTAACTACATGCTGACGACAAGCATGTAGACAGCAGACGGGTTGGAACCAGAAGGTTGAAGACGTTGACTCCCAATTACCCCATCACCAACCAATCAGAAGAATGTCCACAAACTGATCATCCACCCTTCAACCATCTCCCTCACCCTGTCTTTAAAAACTCCCCTTGAAAGCCATCAGGAAATTCAAGTCTGTGAGCATTAGCCTCCTCTGCTCTTTCTTTGGTTTCTGCAATAAATGCTTCATTTTCCTTCACCACAACCCCATGTCAGAAGACTGGCTTTACTTCAAGCAGATGAACAGACCCAAGTTTGGTTCAGTAACACAAAGACTCCAAATATTTCATGGAATGCATCATTACTTTTTTTGATATGAAGACACCTCTAAAAGACAGGAAAATTCTAGAATTGCTTCCCTGAAGGACTCCTGATAGAAGACTAAAAGAATATGAAGAATCTAAAATCAAAACTTACACTCACCTTTCCCTCTTCTGTTCTGACTCAATTCCAGACTCATCACCTACCACACACCCTATAACTCAACTTCCTCTTCCCCATTCATATCAATTCCCTATCACAGCATAACAAATCACCACAAATTTATCAGCTTGAAACAATATTTATTGTTTCACTGATCTGTAAGACCCAGGTGGGCTTCACTGGGTCTTCTATTTATAGTCTCACAAGGCCAAAATCAAGTTGTCTGCCAGTCTGCACTTTTATTTGGGAGTTCTGGAGAAGGATCCATTCCCAAACTTGAGGCTAGGGCAGAATCCAGTTATTTACAGTTAGAAAAATGAGTCCCTATTTCCTTGCTGGCTATCAGGTGGGGGCTGTTCTCAGCTTCCAGTGGCTACCTATATTCTTTTCTCAAGGTGACTTCTGCACCCAACTCAGCAATGGCACACACGTTATATTTCATGCTTCAAATGACTCTGACATCCTCTTCTGTCACTAGCAAAAGAAAACTATTTTTTAAGAGCTCTGTAATTCAATTAAGTCTACCCTAAGACTCTCTATTCTAGAGTCAAGTGATTAGCGACCTTAATTACATCTTCAAAATTTCTTTTGCCATGTAAAATAATGTAACCACAGAAGTAACAACATAAGGTTACGTGGGCCAGCTAGAATTCAGCCTCTACACGCATTGCTTCGTTAACTCCCGCTCCATCCGCACTTTCACGTGACATTTTCTCGCTTCCTCCGCCGTACCCTCTCACTGGACAATATCCCCTCTCAATGGACAATATCCCCTCTCAATGTCTTATAATGTAGCCAGGGATGATAATCTACCTTGCTTGCCTTGTAAAATTAAACCTTGGTTAAATTAGATTTCTATTATCTAGTTAAGAATTTTCCAAACTCTCATAAAGAAGAATAAAAGTTCACAGGAAAATATAAGAGTATCCTAGCATTTTATACAAAGTTTTGAACTGAATCCATCATCTTACAGGCACAATACATAAATAAAAAAAAAAAGAAAAAAACCAGCTGTTTAGAGAAGGCAAGATGAATTGATAACCAAAATATATGTATCAAATATGTAAATATGTATCAAAATTTGATAATGGGTGGATATAAAGAGCGTATAAAAGTAGGAGAAGATCTCTTATCATCTGACACTAAGAACTTTACTGTCAGTATTAATTGATCCATATCCCAAGTTGTAAAGAGGAAAAAAGTAGCTCCCAGATGTTAGAAGCGATTTCATTTCTACCTTCACAGAATAGTCCACTCTGATTCAGGGAGAAAATATTACAATTGGCTCATCTATGTTTTTTGTTGATAGTCTTTATCCTGAAATGACAAGAGATTGCACTTTGAAGATACTTTGATTTAGAAAGAAATATTAAGTTCTAATTAATAGCTCTTCTTATTAAGCATTTAAATGAACTCATACATAAGTACATGTCTAAATCAGAATAGATACATATAACTGTAGTTATTGTAAAGAAAACAGTCACTGAAAGAACAATTATCCTGCCTTCACTTGAAAGACAGAATCTAAGGACACAAAGAACAAACTTTGACAGAATGACACCTCTCTAAGGAATGAGCTGCTCTGGTCAGCCCCAAATTTTCCTTAATAGAGAAGGGAGACATTCCCGTACAACTGCAAATACAAAAAGTTATGTTCTTACTTGATACTTTGTCCAGCCTTTCTGCCATGAACCTTACTGCTTTTCCACCATTTGTCCTTGTAGTAACAAACAGGTTTCAGAGGTGGGAATCTCAGATGACTCTCAGACTGTGTATGTCTCAGCCACCTTCTGCCTCTCTGGGCTTTCTCCCTAGTTGATGTGCTTTACTGTTTGCTGAATCTTTTAAGAGTAGATCTATTTTGCATGCATATATTACTATTAAATACAGACTGGATGCCCCCTTTCTAGAATGTCCAGAAAAAGAAACCCCAGGCTAATAATCTCACAGTCTGAACTTTACTGCCTCCCCTACCAATATCCCAGACTTTAAATCTGACCACTATAGCAGTGGAGCTAAAGAAAGAAGGTATGAGACACGTAAGGGTCAGTAAACTCTTAAGGGTCTCAACCAAGCTGGCTATTCCATTATTGAAACTGACTCAATACTCATTTAAAAACAAGACTACTGAAGGACTGAAGTCCATTGTACTGCATCCCTATACCACACATATTAGAGTGTTCCTTTTTGCTCAGAGATTGGAAGTTTTTCTTGACTTTTCCCTATTCATTACCAAAAGACACCTTAGAGGATTGCTTAGTCTCATAGGGCACTGCTGACATTGGAGTCTTAACTTTTCTGAACAGGATAGTCCTATATATATGATCTGACAAAACTAGTTATCACCTACCTAAGTGTTACACCTTGCCCTGGACAGACTTAATAAAGGCTGTATCTATACCATGAAAGACTCCCTTTGAGAAGTTCCTTATTCTGAACTTACCCATTGTCATAAACCTTTCTTTCTATTTGTACATAAAAGGTCATGCTAATACTTGGGTTCTGTCTCAACAGGACAATGAAAATTGGAGACTGTTGTTTATTGAACTTGTAGCAAAAGTCTACCCTCCTATTTCTGCACAACTGCAGCAACCACCAAGTTAACTAAGACTTTTGCCTACTTAAATCTGAAGATTTCCACATAAACTCTGAATAGTGTGAGGTTCAATAACCTCACTGGAAGATACATTACCATGTACTGTTAACCACAAACAATCCAGTCAAACTCCAGAAAACGAAACTTTGTGTCCATGTTTTCCAGTTAAAAAGATATCATACACTCAGCTCCTGGATGTCCATGTCTATAGGTGATCTAATACTGAGACTGTCTCAAGGTTCTCTAGGAGAGGTCACCATCATGAAGAAGAAAGATTTCTTGAAACCTCAGATCCAGCAGCAGACTTGTTGATATTAGAACTCTGCCCAATTTGGAATTGGAATAAGACCCACACTTGTCAGAAATCATTGATTCTATACTCTTTGTCATTTTTGCTTGCTTTTTGAGAAGATTATTTTCTCACTGTGTTGCCTTAACAATTTTTACTGCTAAAATGAGGTTTTTAAAGTTTTCCCTCTAATATTAATTCTCTGAGTAAATCAAGAGGATAAACAATTCTTTTGCAAATATACATGTATCAAAATCCCCTTCTCTACTGACTCAGGTTGGTGACAAGAACTGTTCCCCTACCTAGTACCAATAATAGAAGAGTTTGGTCTGTTGTTGGGTTTTCCCCAGAGTCTTAAATATTTCTAGCCACTCAATGATACATGATTGAAATGCAACTGCAAAGATAAAAGTCACAAGAAGCCATGATGGTAGTCTTCTCCAATGAGTTTTCAACCGCCATCAGCAGTAGATCTGTAGTTCTGAACAGACCAACATGCAGTAAAGTGATGAAATGCAGTCTCTCTGTTAACCATGAGGGATGCCCACAGTGGCCCTTCATATTCCCTTGGCCTTTGCAGCTGCTGCTCTCCACCCTCTTACACATGACCCTAATTCTTGCAACTACTCTTCGTCAAATCTCATAATAAAATCAAATTGCACAATGACTGCTAAATCACAAGAACAAATTCATCTCTTCCAGAAACCATTCTTTATCAACTATTCCTGATATGAGGTGAACTTTTGCTATGTTCTATAAAACCCCTCTTTCTAACCCAAGGTAGAACATTCCTTCCTTCAAAGATCTGACACTGAAGCGTTCTCAAAGAAGGCTTATGTTCAGCAGTGCTATTCAACTCCTTCCACATATTAGTAATTCTGGAATTTATTCAGATTATTATTACATGTTTATATAGTTTTCAATTCCATTTCTTCAACTCTTTACTATAACCAATCACTACTACATGAAATTTTCTTTTTGTGAGATCTTCTGTTTTCAGTAAATATCATTTTGCCAAAAATAACTTTATCTATTTGCTTTATATCATTCCTTAAGCCTGTTCACAATGTCTCTGATAATTTTTTTTTACCTATATTTATTTACTTACTTCAAAAGTGGCTTTGGTATTCATTATTTTCTTCTTTTACTCTCCCTAGATTCTGTATATTAAAAAGTATTAGTCTATCCTATTGGTCATGGTATACGCACTAAATCAGCAATGTCTATTTGAGATATAACTTTTCAATAACTAGAACACAGGTTTGAGAAACAAAAAGTTGTATGGGAATAGAATTTTCTCCATTTTCCTATTTCTACATAAGAATTGACAGTGCAAGTATCCTATTTCTTAATGATTCTTTTAACAGCTTTATTGAATTATCATTGATATATGAAAAAGCACATACTTAATGCATACAGTTTGATGAGTTTGGATATATACATATATTTGTGAAACCACCAGCACAATTAAGGTAATAAATATATCCTATTTTTGATTTGTAACTCTATATAGGCCACCTGTATGAATTGTTGAAACACTCCTAGGTAGAACCAGTTCTAATACAGAATAATGATTCATGACTTTTGAGAATGCATTAAAAACAATGGAAACTCTCTTCAGCAAAATGCATGTAAGCAATAACTTGTACCTAAAAATTTACATGCAGTTTTAGAATTCACAGATCTCTTTGAAGTCAGTTCACATATATGTAGGTATCCACAAGAATCTGTATACTTTCGTAATTCCCACGTGTCTGACTCAATAGTGAGAAAGCCAGTTTCTAAATGAATAAGGGCTTAGACAGACATTTAGGAGAAAACTGCTGAACGGACAAAGAAAATACCACACACACACACATATCTTAGCTCAGCATATATTTTGCATCAGTAATAATCAGTGCTAAAGAAGAAATGCAAAACAGGTAGTAGCATTTTGGCATTAGGAGATGGGATCTCTTATCTTAAACATTAGCATCCTTATGGTGCACGATGACAGCCATCACTGGGGTAGCAGGGCTTCTGCTAGTAGAAGAGCTCTTGGTAAATGTACTAAGAAAGAAGTCTAGATCAGAAGACAAAAAAGGGCAGATACTACAAGAAAGCTGAAAAGGCGTGTATTGTACATACACATGGAATACCTCAGTTTCCCTAGTTTAAGCACATCAGACAACTCAAATTTATTTTTTGGGGGGGGGGTGAATGGAATTTTACTAGTTGTGAGTAAATGTGAGTGCCAAAGATATATAGTTTATTGCATAAATATATATAGCTTCAGTGAGTGCTGTAACAGTTCTAATGTTACATGATGAAAGAATAAATATGTATCAAATACTTATATAGCATACACATATATTATATAGGTATATGGGTATTATAGAATGATTCTTGCCATTGAAAGACTTAAATACTGTGGAAAAAATAATTATAAATTTATCCAGTGACTATGCTCATATTTAATAGTCTCTACGACTCCTGAGAAATCTAATGAATGTATGAAAAATAACTTCAGTATAAAAAGCAGTGAATGGCATAGTTCATACACCAAATCATGTTATTTGCACTAAGAGATAAGCTTGGTAGTGTAGTTAAAGCAAAAAGAAATACGTTCATATTAAATTTTTGACACATAATTTATATGAATTTCGACATACTACTTAGATTCTCTGACTCTCGTTTTTCTTACCGGTATAGTAAATCTACATAGGGTTACTGTGGAATTAAATAAAATCGTTAAGTGTGGTAGGAAATATATTCACTTTCCTTGCTTTGTAGAAAGGTGAATCTTGGTAACTAATAATTAGACGAGACATCTAGTGCATTATGTATCCTCATTAAAATACATGTGCCTGTAGTAGCCAAAAGAATAGTGGTATAAAGGAGTGTCCTTCTTTGGATTTTTACATATAATTTACCAACTAAGTCATTATTTCAGCATATATTTACTTTGCAACAATTACAAATTAGTCAGTGTGCTAGGCTCAGGCCAAGAATTATTTTTTTGTTGGTTTGTTTATTTTGATTTTTAGAGATGGGTAGGAATCTAATCTGCTGGAGATTGCAATCTAAGGATGGAAACAGATAATAAGTAAATGCAAAAATACATTTTTAATTGAATACTTTAGTCATGATTCTGCATCCAACCGTGATATAATAAATGGGTACTAGGCTTATCCTCCCATTGTAAACAACCAGAAAATTGTTCTCACATATTGGAAAGGCACCACAGGATTTTGTTTCCTGAGAGTTGCGAAGTAAACAAACAAAGTGATTCTAACTTTGCCCCAGTTTATAGCCCTGAGGTAGTCTTGAGAATACAGAGGAGAGGGAGGGAAACCAAGTGGAGTCCAGCATTCTCTCTTTTGCTGAGATGAGGAGACAGATCAAAGTTCATGTGTTTAGTGTCTGGAGAAGATTTTATCTCTAATGAAGGATGGAATTAATAATTCACTATGGGTTTCCTGTTTACAAGAAGAAACTGAAAATTCTGCTATGCTTTTAAATGAAGTAGGACCCTTATAGGCACAAAATAGGAAATAGATTTTCAAGTGAGAGCAGGAACTTTCAATTTTTTTACATAATACATGCTTTGAAATTGTTTACATTTTCAAGTTATTTTCCTCTGAAGAGTTCTCTGTTATATTTCTCTTAAAACTTGGAATTTCAGCATGAGAGTGTTTTAGCTTTGTTTCATTACGATGTGACACAGTACTTTCCAGTTATAGGCTTTTCTGATTTTAAGAGGTAAATATTCTTGAATTCAATTTCAGAATCTACCATGACTCACTCCAAAAAGCTCTTTCCCTTAAATGTTTTTAAATTGATATAAAATAATATAATGGAATCTTAAGTAAAATTTACAAAGAATTACATAATATTAATATTCTACAGTTTGATACCAATGCAATTCTTCTGACAAAAGACATATAAAAGTAACAGGACAGACTAAGTTCTGTTCTCACTGCATTCTAGTAGGGTGACAAGAGAGTCATAAATAATTGTATTGAGAATACCAGATAATTCTCAATAATTTAAATTATAAAGAAAAACATGAAGTATATTATAAATTTGGAAATAACTGAAGGCTGATATTTTAAATCTGTTATATTCAATGTATACAGTATACAAACTGCAGCTAATACTTAGATCACAATATTACCAGCACTCCTGAAGCTACCCTCTTGTCATTTTTAAAAAGAGTACAGAAGTATTTCATCTGTCATTTACTTTATATGAGGACTCCCACAAAAAATACTCTTTGCTTCTGATTATTTCCGTTCAACATTTTGTTTGGAGGATCCATTGATGATTTTGTATGTAAATACAGATCCTCCATTCTAAGTGCTCTATAATATTCCACTGTGTAAATATGTCAACATTTATTTCTACTACACATAAACATTTCAGTCATTTCCAGATTTTGTCTAAAAATAGTATGGTTATGAATATTATCTTTAAACATTTTTAAATAATCTGGTCAGAAAGTCTTTTCTGAGAAGGTGTTATTGCACAAATTAGCTCAAAATGGAATTGCTTAAACGACCAACTTTTTATGCAAATACATTTTATGGAAAATTTAGACATGGCACAGTAGGATGTCTTGCTCTCTGCTTTATGGTATCTGAGACTTCAACTTAAAGATTCAAAGGTTGGCTGTGGCTGGATGGCTGAGAGGTGCAATGGTTTAAAGACTCAATTACTCACATTGACAGTACCTGGGCTGGAATGACTGATGACCTCCACTGTTGATTACAATGTGTAAGAGTGGACTCTTTTTATGTGTCTTGGCTTCCTCACAGCAAGGCAGCCTCAAAATAGTTGGACTTCTTACATGACAGCTCAAAAACCCGAACATGAGTGTCACACAGCATCACTCTGACACTCTCTACTGGTTAAACCAGCCTCTTGATTTGGGAGGCCAAGACATAGATCTTTTTTATAGAAGGGATGCCAACAACAACAACAACAAAAGTTGCTGGGGCCATATTTTAAATCTCCAAAAGTCTCCAAAACCATGAGAACTTATTAATTAATGCAGACGGAGAAGTAAGTCTAAAGCCTCTAAGCTTTAGGAAAAATGTTTTAATTTTTTGAGAAAGAAGAAAAACATTTAGACTGCTTAAGTACAGTGAAAAATGAGTAGTAGGCAGAGGCAGAGGAGATATATATATATATAGTTTTTTAAAAGAATATTTTAGGCCATTAAGTAGGACATAAAGTATTTGGGTCCTATTTTAAGTTCCAGGAAGCTATTGGAAAACACAGAGCAGAAACATTGTCTTATTTATATTTTAACACCACCATTTTTTGGCAGCCATAGAGATAATACTGTGTAGGAGGGCTAGATATTGAAAAGCTTTTTAATTAATATAGGTACATGAGGATGTGGGCTAGGATAGTGAACACGGAAAAGTAGAAAAGTGGATAGATTAAGTCCGATCATTTTTGGCTAACTCTTAATACTTACTCAGCTGTCCACTCTGGGTCATTATTTTCCTTGATATCTACTCAATCTTTCTCTACCAATCTACCCCAACCCAAGATAACTTAAGAATTTCTGTTCTGGCTTAGGGATTTATACATATATTTGTGATTTATTTATAATATTATATTAAAATTACCTATGTGTAAATTTCCATAACAAAGTTTATGATCACTGAGAGTAGGAATTAGGTCTTACCCAAATTTGTATCCCTAGGGTCAAGTATAGCATTTAGAACTGAGTAAAAATTTAGTAACTAAAAAAAAAATAATAATACTCTTCTAAAAGGCCTAAATTGTTTAGTTGATGATAGCTGCAACTAGTATTTTAACATATACATAATTAATATATACCACAAATAAGTTCTTTGGATATAAAATTTATACACTCTTATATGTATGTACCTCCATAATACCTTATTTTATTTTTCTTAAAATAATTAATCAATTAATGAGGAGACGCATTTCTCTACATGGTTCTTTACTCCTAAAATTATTGCCAGAACATTATTTTTTGCAGTTTTAGATAGTTTTTTTGCAACTGAACACGTCACACTAGTGAGTTAAGGACCTACAGAGAAGAAACAGGTTTTTAAAGTGATCAATGCAATTTGGAAATACTTACTTTACAATATAAACACTTTAGAACACCTATATTGTGCTGTTTTCAAGAGAAATGCACATCAGATTAAATGATATGAACTGAAATTATGTCTCTGCAAGATGACATATTTAATATTGAAATTTCGCCATGAAAAAAACAATGTCTAAAGTCAGATAAAAAATGGTATTCATTTTAGGTGACATGGTTTGGGCCACTGAACATACACAGTTAACTGGAAATTTAAGAATGACTTAACACCAATCAAAGAGAAAAGCAAAATGTGAATGTGAAGCACACTACTTTGTCAGGTAAAACAACTAAGTATTTACACAAAACTGAGAACTTTCCTTACTTTCTTTCAGTCTATTTAGTCTCAGTGCTGCCTTGAGGCACAATAAAGGATCCGGGGGACTCTCAAAGTCATCTCAAGCCTATAATTCACCAGGAAATAGTGCAAGTTTCCTAAGGCACTGCTCTCAGCATGAAAATGCAAAATTGAAAACAAACAAAGTGCTGAGTTGAGGGGGTTGCTGGACCTTTGTATAAGAAAACTGAGATGAATGCATTGGGGTGAGAAGCCAAGTATTTTTATTATTTAATTCACTTATTTATTTTTTCATACATTTGTTGAGAATATTCTATGTGCTGTAAACTAAATCATAAAAATGAACGCCAAAACATACCAAGATACATCTGGGGTTGTTTGACATTTCTTTCCTCTGGCCATTACTCAGGGGTTTCATCTCACTCAACTTCCGCACACAAATCTAGGACATATGCTAACATTAGATGAAAGAGATTCACTTGTGAGCCACAAAACAAGACCAGCTTCATTTGATCACACTGTTTTCGTTCCTCTACTCAAAGGTCTAGAAACACAGTACAGAGAGATTTAGCAGCTCGTAGGGGAGTATTCTAGACAGCAATCAGCCTAGCACCAAATAGTATGAATGGTAAAATAAGTGACCACCTTCAATATGTTAGTTATTCCTACTTAAGGGCTTCACTCATGGCATAGTGAGAACATATTATATTTTATTTGCTGATGGCATCAATCATTTATCCACTGCATCGCTCAAATGGAGCAGATATTCTTAGAGGCCGTGAAGGTAAGGGCACAAATACTAAGAACACATGAGAACTGCTCTCTAGGGTCATTTGGAAGACAGAAACATAAATAAGCATGCCACCAATTAATGTAGATCATATTCAAGATAAATGCAAATGTATTTGGAATTAAAGAGGAAAACTTCAAAGAAGTTTGGAGTGCCATTGTAGGAGTGAGAACTGAGCTGAAGAATCATATGCTGGATGGACTGGAAGGAAAAAGGTCATCCCAGGAATATTAATCAGACAGTTCAAAAGCATAAATACATGAACAGTCATATAAAGGTTGTATCTTAGAACTGTTTGGGCTGTGAGAGGTTTACAGATAAAATAGAAAAGGCTTGAACATTATTAATTTAAGGTTTAGGAAGACAAGAAAAATGAAAACATTTTAAGAATAAGAGGAGAGAGAGAGGAGAGTGTTACAGAAGTGTAAGAGAAAAATAAGGATATGTATTTTAGAGAGAAGAGCTATTTTAAAATTGTTTTCACTCCTTTCTCTAGGTAAAGAAAAAAACAAAAGAAGAAAAAGAAAACCAATGGTAGACCAGAAGACAAACCAGAATAACTAAAGTCAAATGTTTATCAAAACAAGCCGTCCTATCTGGCTGGTGAAGTAATGGATGATGCTGTGCGTCTGTCTCCTGCGCAGAGCACTGCCCGTTTCCTCTGTGCAAATGGACCATTAGCCAACAGACTCCGCATTTTGCAAAGATTACACTCATGCTGTAACTGCCTCTCTCTGTACACTTTGTAAATATTTTGAGGACTTCATCTTCCATGTAAAGCATTTAAATTAATACCTTTTACATGCTCAAAAGAAACCAAACCTTGCTGTATGTATTACAATAAAGGGAATAATAATTCCTTTGCTGTTTTTATTATCATTATTTTATTGATTGGAGTTCTCCATTTCCATAAAAGATTATAAATTCCTTTAAGAATTCTAAATTCTTTTCTTTGGAATCACCTGCTCTATCTACACAGGAGTGCATTAACTTAGACCAGTCGTCCTAAAATCATAGACCTCGTAATGGCAGCAGCACCAATCCTTAAGAACATGTTAAAAATAAAAATTCAAGGACCCCGCCGTGCACTTACTGAATCTGAACCTCTGGCAGTGAAGTTCAGCAATCTGTGTTCTAACGAGCCTTGATGTAATCCAGAATTTGACCTTAGTAGAATAAAGTTGCCCACACCTCCAGGAATTCTAAGTACAACCTTTGACTAACGAGGATGCCAGAAGGAACACTGACTTAGACCAGGGCAGTGTTCTCTGGTTGGGTGGAAAGAGTGGGGATTTTGGAGTCAGATGTATCTGGATTCAAGCCCCAATCTTGGCCAATATTGGATCTGTTATCCTTAGCATTTTCTCCACTTCTCTCTTAGGATATTCCTCCAACTCTCAATGATATTGAAATAATTGAGGTAATACACGTAGAATGCTTGGCACACAATGGCCATTCAATAAATATTGTTTTCTTCCACATCATAATCACCTTTAATGAGTTGTATTATAATGTTAAACATTCTGCTTTCATTAAGGGTTTTACAAAAACAGGACCATGGGAACTTTCAGCTTCTGTTTTACAACTGTTGCTGAAGACATTGTCCATTATGTCATTCAAGGTCCCCTACGTAAATTTTTATGAGTAATGTCTTTATACATTTAGATATAAAAAATAGATAACTAACAGAAATCTTTATCTAGAATATGTGCTACAATATTTCTTTAAAAAATAGAATTCATAAATATCTAAAGTATTTGTGAATGATGTGTAAATAAATGAATTAGTTTAAATTCAACAGAAAGAAAATTTAAATATGATGCACCTGTGGGTAAAATCCCCAGTTTAAAATACTCTTTGCATATAGATATTCCTATTTTTATAAAATCCTAATAATTCAATAGTTAAATTGTTATTTATTATTATTAATTCTACAAAATTTTATTCATCAGGCAAATAACTGCCGAACTTCATCATTTTTCAAAGTTTTAATAAAGAAGAGAAAAACAGAGAAAGATGCATATGCATATTAAGCATAATTTCCTAAGAATTATGAGAGCTAAAAAGCACATTAAAATAATAGAATCCAACATTTTCATTTTACGATGAAGAGACTTAGGCCCAAAAGGCTTATGTCCTTGATCAAGGACAGTTATGTAGTGTTAGAACCTAGCCTGGAAATAAAACTCCCTGGTACTGTTTGATCTCACTGAAGTTTCCTTCTTTGTTAGTTAGAATGAAACCTAAAATAGCAAACTCACAGTTATATCTGTTTTTTATTAAATAAAAGTTTCAAAAGGCAATTCATTAATTTTCTAAATTCCCTGCTTTTAGTAAAACAAATCATAAGAGAGATTTACAGCAAGTTGAAATCCCACAACTATTTGTTTTGCTCTCATGGTAGTCGAGTGCTCTGATTTGGGAAATATGGGTCTCTTTCTTTTTTTTTTTTTGCTCCTAGCTTTACTGAGGTATGATTCACAAATAAAAAATAGCATATATTTAGGTTGAACAACATGATTTTTTAAGGTTTATAATGTGATTATTTAATATATATATACATATCATGAAAAGATTACCACAATGAAGTTAATTACATCCATCATCACACAGTTACCATTTCTGCATGCATGTGTGTGGTTAGAACACTCAAGATCTATTGTTTTAGCAAATTCCAAATATATCAGGAAGTACTAATAACTATAATTGCCATTTTGTATATTAGATCACAGAACTGATTTATCTTATGCCTGAAGTTTCGTATTCTTCCACCAACATCTACCCCTTGCCCACCCTCTGAACTCTGGGCAATCACTATTCTACTCTTTGGTTCTATGAGTTTGACTTTTTTAGATTCCATCTATAAGTGTGATCATAGAGTATTTGTCTTTCTATACAACAGAGTATTGTTCAGTCATAAAAAGAAGGCAGTGTTGCCATTTACAACAACACAGATGAACAGAGGACATTTGCTAAGTACATGTGAGCCTTTTTCTCCAGCTGGCTGGGACCTCTTTATTACTCTCCAGCCATAATGTCATTTCTGTTTCTCCCTATCTCCTTTGTCCTTATTTACATGCCCTTTAGAATGCCTCTTTATTTAAACCTCTGTGTTTTCATAACCCTGGACAATGGTTTTATATAAACTGCTTCTCCTTTAATTCTTATAACAAATGTATCTCCTTGGAAGAAATCGAAGGCGTCTGTGCCGTCTAGTAACATGTCACACACACGCATTCTCTATGACACCTTGAACCACAGTTTCTGTTCCAATCTCTTATAATCCTAACTCTATGCTGCTCTAATATAGAATTTTATACCAAAATAGAAAGTACTGACCTATACTAATTTATAACATCTCTTCTCAGTTGTAGGTTAATGTTCTTTCCTCTCTATCACAACAAGCTGCAATAAAAATGGGTTTCAGCTAATAGGTTCAAATTCTAAGTAGTTTTTCAACTGAATTTAGCACGTATATATGTCAATGAGACCACACTTACTATTTAATATTTATGAGATCACTTTTTTCTTTAATAGGAGTGAATCATCACATGCTGCTGTATATGTCATCCACCAGAAGGTGGCAACTTTCTTTGAAATTTGCTTCTCTGAGTTCTTCTTAGCATTTACTATGATACCTATATTTAATCATTACATGTTAATAGTTAATTTATTTTATATAACAAAGAGCACTTAGAATCATCCTAGAGGTCAATAAAATGAACATGAAGTAAATAAAATGAAAATAAATAAAAGTTAAAAAAAATCACCCAAAATCTTGATCATTTATTCATCACCTATGAATACTCACCTATTTTACACAAAGGATTTTCCCAGACGTCATGAGTACCAAAAGAGTAGTGCTATCTGACTTCATGGAGTTCATAATGAATAAGAGAAATTGACAGGTCAATATATATTTATAAGCATACAAAGTAAAAAATGTTATTTTTTAACAGTTGTCTGATTAGAAAAATAGCTTTATATGCTGACGGAGGCAAAAAATGAGACCCACCCCCGCCACCATCCCCAGATGGCGACACGGGATTCAGATGTACAAGTATCTAAGGTAAGAAAAAAGGTGGCAGATGCTTGGCCTGGGAAAATGGAACAAAGAGAAATGTGATTTTGATCCTGAGAAGAAAAGTGCAGTGATAAATATGTTGAGAAGTCTACGTAGATTAAAAATCAGATGACTAGGTTTAGTGAAAGAAGAGGTTGTGGGAATTCCTTGATGAAATGGCAGAAAGGCAGAGTAGGAATTTCTTGTGAACAATCTGAAATATTTTCTTTCCTGAAATGTAAACTTTCCTGAAAAATATACTAGATGGTTCATTAATTTTGTGGAATCAAGGATTTACCTTAGTTTCTGGCCAGAGACAGTTTACACAGACCAGTTGCCCAGAGCTAACCAAGAGAATATGAGTTTCTCCATAAATTTTGAGAATTGTTTTGCATTTCCAAGTAGAGAAATGGAAATAATGATATTTTACCTAGATCTAAAAGGGCAAGAAGGGCTAGCTGACATCTCCATAATTTTCAAGAAAATTCCATTAAGGCTCTAATGAAGACAAGTCATTCATTAGATACCATGAAGCCATACAAAAAAGACAGAAAAATCAGGTTAGGGATGAAGGACTGGAATGTGTTGAGGATGTCAGAAAACCACTCTGGAGCTAAATGATGCTAGAGGTAACAAATTACATAGTTCAAGAATAAAGGGAAGGACTTTCTACCTAAAGGGATAATTTAACTTATTTAATTTTGCATATGTATTTTGATATCTAAGCCATTTATAGTTGTTCATAATTAAAACCATTAAGTTTTACTCTATAAACAGTTTTCTCTTTCTTTAAATTATTTCCTTAAGATACTCTCTAGGAAACCAGTTCCTATATCAAGGTTACAAAATATTTCTGATTCATAATTCATATTCATAATCTGCTTTCCCTCCAATACTATGCACCCAGGAGCCAGCAATAACACTATACAAGGTACCTGCTTGTCTAATAGCTGCCTACATTGAGTCTTAGGATCTATTTTTCTAAATAAGCATAAAACCATACTTTGTGCATAGTTTCACCTCTTTTTGTTTGTGAGTTTTGTTTTATTCTTCTCTTTGAAAATTGCCTATTATTTATCTCCTTTGCATACTTATCTACTAGGCACTTATATTCTTTAAAAATATACAAATTTTTATTAAATGCAAATAACTATTAATAAATTATATTAATTCTTCATAAATGAATGCTTTAAAATAATCACACTTATATATAAGATTATTAAATTATTTCCTTCTATTACTATTAGCTTTATTAGCTTTCAAATAGTTAATCTATTTAACATCTTTAATTGCTGCTAGAATTAGGTATGAAATATGGGTCCTCTAATTTAGTCTTTCAGATTTCAAGCAAGCTCTCTAAATATCCTCTACTAATGCATCTTCACTTAACCATGTGTTTGCAATGCTTTCTTTATTCAAAACTAAAAATTATCATACAATATAATTTCTATTCTATTCTAGTCTATTGATTCATATATCTATATTTGGATTATTATAATCTACCTTTATAATAATGGCATAAATTTCCTCAGATAACAAGTACATTTACAGAAGATAATGGAGGGATTCTGTTGGCCCTGTGAGAGGCCAAAAAGTAAGGTAATTTTATTTCACTTTATCTGAAGACTGTTTCATATTTAGTTGTTTTCAGAAGTACCTCAAATCAATGGAATACTATTCAGCCATAAAAACGGCAACATAACACCATTTGCAGCAACATGGATGTCCCTGGAGAAAGTCATTCTAAGTGAATTAAGTCAGAAAGAGAAAAAAAAATGCCATATGAGATCGCTCATATGTGGAATTTAAAAAAAAAAAAAAAAGAACATAAATACAAAACAGAAACAGGCTCATAGACATAGAATACAAACTTGTGGTTGCCAGGGGTGGGGGAGTGGGTGGGAAGGGATAGACTGGGAGTTCAGAATTTGTAGATACTGCCAGGCATATGTAAAATAGATAAACAAGATTATATGGTATAGCACAGGGAAATATATACAAGATCTTATGGTAGCTCACAGCGAAAAAGAATGTGACAATGAATATGTTTGTTCATGTATAACTGAAAAGTTGTGCTCTACACTAGAAATTGACACAACATTGTAAACTGACTATAAGTCAATAAAAAAAAAAAAAAAAGAAGTACCTCAATCCAAACATTTAATATGTGTTGGGAGACTCACCAGCTCCTGGCATGTTTTGAATAATTCTGTATAATTATTAGAGGTGTTTAAATGAAGAGAATAAAAACTGCCAAAAATAGAATACATGGAAAATCAATTTACAAAAGATGCTAAACCTCAATAGTGACCAGGGAAATGCAAATCAAGATTACAATGAGGTAGTTTTCTATATCTGGTTGCTTGGTAAAAAATTTAGAAATCTTCCTACGTCACATATTTCAGAGGCCAGGGGTCAACTGGCTCTCTCACAGGATGCTACCATGGGGTAAAAACTTGTACAGCCTTGGAAAGCAATTTGTCCAATATTGAGCACCACCTACTACACATCTCAGTAATTTCACTTTTACATTCATGTCTCCTTATACATGTATATCAGGAGACATATACAATAACATTTGAATAACTTTTACTACAGTAAATAAATCAGAAAATTTAATTACTAAATTATCATAGGTATATCATGAACTATTATATAGCCATGAAAAATCAATGATATTAAATGACACATAATAGCAATGATCAAATTTTGCAGCATAATATTTAGTGAAAAGGAGTCCCAGTGGACAGGAATCAATTTTAGAGACTTTATATATAGTTCAAAAACAACAACAAAAAAGCAATAAATACATATATCAATCATGTAAACACGCAGATGCGTGAGATAAATCCTAAACAGGAACAAAGCAAGAAAATGATAAAGACAAATTTTGGACTAATTGTTACTCTAAGAGAAATGCAAGGAAATGGTAAAAGTGAGCACCCAAGTATATATAAATTATCAGTTACGCTCTGGTTTGGGGTTCATAGGTGTATATTCTATTATTTAAAAAATTAAATAAAACACAATAAAATGAAATAAAATAGCATCATTCATAGAAAACGAGGATGTCTTTAACAAGAAAGTTTTAATTAAGCCAATTCTCTGCACCTGAAATTTTTAAAAAAGAAAAAAATTTAAGTATCATTCAGGTTTGTAAATTAGATTTTTAGTAATATTCTTTCAGCAATTTATGTTGTAACAATATGTCTTGATTGCACAATACTCTGAAGGATACCTGCTATAACAATTAGGAAAAGACTGTCTGATTACTTCAGTCAAAACATCCCTTTAATACTGGAATGACAACTTAGTTCCATTTGAAGTCATCTTTGGCAAAAGTACACTAGAAAGGTGAAATACTGCACCATAGTGGTTTTAAGGCTGCGGTGGGTATTACCATCCTTAAAAGAGTAAACTGAGAAAATTATTTCAAAACCTTATTAAGTTTCGATGATAAAGTCTGAGATTTTTATTTACAGCGATATTGGATCAAGAGGGAATATAAACTCATATAATTTTTCAAACCTGCCACAATGGTTGATTTTTTTCTGAAACCTTGATTCGCTGACCTAAATATTTACACAGTTGTCCTCTTGGTTCCACTTTTAAAACAAGTTCCTCGGTAGAATGTTTATGTTGCACTGATACGGAGCTGCTCAGCTGACATTTACTGTGTCCCACCCTGTGTCCCTTCCATATGACTTCCAGCTTGTAAGTCAGCACTGGAGAGGGGCCTGCATAAAGTGATGCCAAATAACATTTTGCTCTTTTTAAAAATTTATCCCAGAGTCAGGTCAGAATAGTATAAATGATTCTAGATATAAAGTAAGGCTAATCGTGTATTTGGGGAGATAATATACTAAATAAGATTGAGAAATAACCTAATAGAGTATAGTCATCAATACTTTGGAGCCAGATGTACCTTGGTTAAAATGCAGGTATTCTCTGTAACTGGCCACATGCCTCCAGAAGTATTAATCTCTCTAAGTCTCAGTCTGAACGTCTGTCAAATGGGAGGTTATCCATACCCACCTCTTTTGAAGGTCAATATACATGTAATAAGGCATTTATGTTAATAAGCAACAGAAAACAATTAATAAAGGTCTGTTTTGTTATATCATGAAAACCAACTGACAAATCTTTCAACATCAGAGTATGTGTAGGATAAATATTGTACTATTTGATTCTGTATAATATAGAAGGCAACATTAGTCTTTCTTATCACTGCTGATAGTTACAGCTAAGCAAGATTTTCCAGTAAGTTCATAGTAATATCAACTTTTTTTTTCAGTTTCTAGAAGTCCAGTACAATCTAATATCTATCTCTTACCTATTTTAAATATTTTCTCCCTTCAAGTTCAGGTTTAACCCAGGCTTCAAAGGCTGGAGATGATAGGCAGAAAATGGGCATGCTCTTTCTCTCTCTCTCTCTTTTTTTTTTTTTTTTTTTTTTGACTTTTCCACATACCCCTATTCTCTGTGCTGTCAAAGAATGAAGAGGTAACGAAAGAGGGGTAAAGAGAAAAAAAAAATTCATTATGTTGCAACATATCAGTAGTTCTCCTTTGGCAGTCAAACACTCTCAGATATGGAAGCTTTCCAAGTGCAGTTTTCTTCCTCACCCCAAAAAAGCTTCTGTGGATTATTAAGAAGCCTAGTCTTTGGGACTCCTGCATATTCTGTTTTTTCGGTCATGCAATTGACCATTTATTCCTTCTCCTCCATACCTCGACCCACCCCGACCCAGGATTCTGGCTAACCACTCTACACAAACTTCCTTTTTATTGTCACTTCTACCTCCTTTATATCCTTGAATGAAAGCCCCTTTCAAAATAACACAATTCAGTATTCATCCTTGGTATCTACAAACTGCAAATAGGAGTAGAAGTCTTTGTCATGCCTTGTGGTGGTTGCACTTCCATTCTTTTCCCTCCTCCCTGAAATCATGGGTAGCTTCAGTCAGCCCTTGATCTTTAGACCCTTTAAAGCATGAGTAAGAACCAGCTCATATGACACACTCAAATTTGAGAAGAACAATGCCAAGCTGCCTTAAAGTTTTTCTGAAGCTCACCTCAGTCATTTTGAGCATGGGTGAAGATGCTCACTTCTTTCCCCACAAAGAAATGCACTGGTTATGGACCCAACAGAGTTGATTGTAAGGAATCCCCACTATTGTTACCTCTTGATCAATCTCCTTGAGTTACTTCATAAACTAAAAATGGGTGATGAACTAAGAATTGCACAGTAGGTTTCATAATTTCTTAGATTGTCTATGCAAATGGTCTTGAACCTATCATTTGTGTTCAAAAGTTCAGAAAAATAGAAGTCACATGAAATATCCCATTGAATCCTTGTTCAAGAGAGATTAAATGACTTGATAAAGTCATTCTATCAGTAAGTAGGAGAGTTTAACAACCTGGCTACAGATCTTTCAATAGAATAAGTCTTTATATGCAACAGATATGGAAAGTTACAGATACATAAATAGAGACAGAGATATAGATACTGATATATTTCATGCAGATGGAAATAAATCTGTCTGGTAGAAATATGCAATGACAAGAATTTATGCAACTTCTCTGTATCTCTCTTTGCTACAAGATTTTTTAAAATGGGGGGGGTAGGCAATTAGGTTTTTATTTATTTATTTTAATGGAGGTACTTGGGATTGAACCCAGGACCTTGAGCACACTAAGCATGCACTCTACCACTGAGCTATAGCCTCCCCCTGCTACAAGAGTTTTTAATAATTGAATCTATGATTCTATGATATAAAGATCAAATTTTCCATTGAAATGTGAATTTATGGCTCACCTTTCCAAATTTATTTAGCCATACATAAGAATTATTCTCTACTCTTATGTTTGATAATAAAAGCATAAAAGAAATGAGAAACACTTCAGTGAACTTGCTCTCTGTTCAGAAAAAATAACACAAATAAAAGCAAAACTGGACTGGCTTTTCTTCAAGTCACTGTATGATAAATTATGGGTACTCGAAATAAGAAAATCACAGTAAATCCTACTATAGATAATATCTGATTTATTTTTATATAATGAATGTCTTACCTAAGGGAGTACTCTCACATGCTTTACCTCTGGGTTTTAACTTGTCAAATTGCCATTAGATTTTCTACATCCTAAGGACAGTTTGAATTCTAGCATTCTTGTCCCCAGTACCAAGCTTTCTCCAAATTGTTTAGTGCCTTTTAATCAGAAAACATATATAATACAATAATGATGGTAATGGGAAAATAAAACACCTTCATGCTCTATACATGCTCTATCTAGTGTAAAATTAAAATACTCAAAATCAGTTGTGCACGTCCTAACATATGATAAAAGTAAAGGCTTTAGTAAACATTTACTCTACACGCTCACCTCTTTAACTTACTGAGTAAGTCCTGGATGGTTACCTGAGTTTCCCAGATAGGAGCAATTCAAAGTACACCAGATTGATATGGTAACTTCCCATGCATGTATCCTTACTTTATCTGCATGCGTACCACAATGTATGTGTCACTTAACCACTATTCTATGACCACAGGAGGAATTCATTACATTTTACTGCTTTATTTTATTCTATGTTTACATTATATATTAGTATCTCTCATTGGATAAATTTAATTTATCACTTTGGATTTGGATCCCTTAATTGTATCATACCTTGATTTTTGCAAAACTTGCAGCCATCTGATGGCTAAATTTATGCTATACAGGTGGGCTGTCTTTCTAGATTGTTCAAGAACCAATACCTGTCTTTGGGAAACTTGCATCTTCTACATCTTGATCATGCAATTGATTATTCTCACAGCTTCTATCCCCTTATCATGTATATCCACAAATTCATTTCTAAATTCCTAATACCACAAGTGTCACTTTATCTTTATACATCAGTCAGAAAGCTCTGCTTCAGAAAACAGAAAACTCAGGGAGTGGCTACTGGCTAACATAACCAAAAGTCTGAAAGTTAACTTGCTTTGTTTCAGCACCTCAGTGCATCTGCCATCAAGGACCCAATTTCTTTTCATCTGCCTTGCCTGCCCTATTCAGTATTACCTGGTCTTATGCTATCTTTCCTTCATATTGGCAAAATAGTACCACTCAGGCTGTCCAGCAACATTTAAAAATGTCTAGGAAGAAATATCTGTGCAACAGTCTTGAAATCATATTGAGTGTTAACACTTAAGCCTGAATTAGAAATTAGCTGAAATTAATCAGGACTCATTCCCAGGACTGGGGTCAGTCAGCAGAAGGACGTGGTTGGAAGGGATGGGAACCCAAGGAAAGTATCTGGATACTTTTACATGTATAGTACGGAGCAAATATATGCTAGGTAGATAATCAGGAAATTTTCACCACACATGGCATGAAACAGACAAATGTGACAAAATACATCGTAAAGAGTAGCCTGGTATCTTCTGAATAACTTTTTTTTTTCAGTTTTCCTCTTCCATGAATATTATTTTTGCATTGCCACAATTGTGAAGTTTATTCTAAAGTAGTTTAATCAATTGATCACATTGCGTGCAAGCTTACTCAAGTAAACAGCGACTACAGTTCAAAAGAAAACAGCCATAAAACTTTCTCTCAGTGACTTTTCATTTCTTTGATATCTTATTTAACTTGTACTGGGAAGTCATACTCAAGCTGAACATTCCTTCAGTGAAAATACAGAAAAATAACTAGAAACAAATTTATGTAGCTAGTCTAAGATTTTATTTATTTATATATTTCTAATTTAATAAATTACATGAAAATCACTCTTCATTTCATTTACACAATTAATTTTCACAGGGTATCATTACAGTCATGCCCTAAAAGACATTATAAATTTTATTACATTAGGAACTTCATAAAATTTCTCATCCATAAACAACACATTTTTCTAGCCTATTATTTTTTGTCAATTCTTAAAATGTGTTATCATCATGACTAAATTATAAAATTGTATACTGCTTGGAGTTCATTTATTAATGCATTCATTTATGTACAAATCACCTCATTCCTCAAAAGGCCTAAAATGGCTATCAGGATGTTTTGTTTATTGATATTACTTCATTCATAAAACAATTGGACACAACAGCAAAAAAACTGGCATGACTATTCAGAGTTTAAACAGACATTACTAAAAATAGGGCTGATAGTGATACCTGAGAATTTCAGTTTAGTTCAACTTTAATTGCATTTGAGCAAATTTTCAGAAAAGCTTTTTCTATAATCTTCAGACATTTTAGGATATGTATTTCTACATGAAGAAAAGTACCTGAATACATATATAATCTTTCTATTTTTGCTCATTTGAGTCTTGGTAGAGAAGAGGGTGGATGCTGGAAAGGACAATGTAGAATGAAGTGAGCATGTGTATTATTCTAGTTATGTGTGAGACATGCTCCATTGGATCTAATGGATCCAATTTTACTTCAACCATATTAATTACATGCAGGTGTTCAAGTTGAGTATGTTCCCTGTGTCATTTTGTCTTTCCTTACGTGATTCCCTCAAGCTGGAATGCACTAACCTCCTCCTTGTGCTTTAAGAGCTTCATCATTTGCATTCTCAAGCAAGTCACTTTCAAATTTTCTGTGCTCCTGTTTACTCATTCTGGCCATGCACGTAGTAATGCACCATCATATTAGATTGTTGCAGTTATTAAATATGATTTTGCATAAAGGTGTGAGTGTGTTTAAAGTGCTGCCTAACACACATAGGCTTAATGAAAAATTGCACATTATTAATTGTGCATGGACAACGTATGTTAGTCTTTCTAGATTCAATTCAACCTCTTGAGGAATTGAGAGAAGGCTAGTGTACATGAACTGTAGGCAGAATAGCAGAGAGCAGTAAAACATGAGGTGAGAGAAGGAGTATAGATTGGAATATTCTTTATCCTAAAGTCAAAAAAGACTGCAGAACAAATTTTGTAAATCATGGTTTGATAGAGAGTGGGATTTTGAATAAAGCAACCGATTTAAAGAAGAGCTTTCAGAATATATTGGGAATAATCCCTTTAGCTTCCTATGGACCAGAAGGCCTCTCTCTAAACTGTCTGCAGAGAAACACCAATAATGAACAGTTGTTTTTTAGATGCATGGACATGACAGTTATTGCATTAGTTTCTGCAGATGCAGCAGGATATAGCTCAGCTTCCTACAGACAACTCACAGTCTACTGGGGCAGCATTATTTCTCAAACCTTGGCACTGTTAACATTGTGGGTCATGTAATTCCATTGTGAGGGGCTGTTCCATGCACTATAGCATATTTGGCAGCATTCTTGACCTCCACCCATTAGATACTCATAGCAACAACCCCACCTTTAACTGAGATATCCAAAAAATGTCTATAGGCATTATTTAAGCAAAATATTTCCAGTTGTGAATCACTGTACTAGGGAAAGACACATAATTATACCCCAGATTTAAAAGAGGCAATAAGTTCACTGTTACTGTATAACTGAAGGGACTAATGCTACATCCCTGCAGGGGGCCTGAATCGGATGCACCTCATCCAGTTTGCCACAGAACTGACATAGTAAACATGTACATGCATGGTGGAAGCAAATTCAACTAGGCATAAAATATACTATCTATCACCATTACTTTCTAATTTTTACAATAATGTGACCCCATACTAAGCCTACGTTGTGCCCAGTACGAGGAGAATCAGAGAGCATGAGAAAAACGACTGTAAATTAAAACCTTTTTGCTTGATTTCTGCTTGAGCTAGGATGGTCTTTTGCCCTTTATGGAGGGGTAGCCTGGAGTGATGGGGAAAAAGCATTTACAATAAAAGCTCTTCATCTCTTCACCATATAAGGGGGGGGGGCACATTGCATATTTTGGTGAATATATTATCCATTTTTTCTGTGGCACTGAGTTATTTCTTCTACTTTCTCCTGAAGAACCAAAGGGTTACTACAATTTCTTCTTATTTTAATAATAACTTGAATTATTTAGACAATTGAAAACACTGTGATTGATGAACACAAGTGCCTACTCACAATACACATGGTCAACCCTTGTACAACTTGGGGGTTAATTCATGGATAACTTATAATTGGCCCTCTGTATTTGTGGTCCCTCCAAATCTGTGGATTCAACCAACCACAGGCTGTACAGTTCTGTACTATTTACTGTTGAAAAATATCTGCTTATGAGTGGACCCGCACAGTTCAAACCCACATTGTTCAATGGTCAACTGTAATTCAATACATACTCAGACAAAATATACCCAGAAAAAAATTTCTTTTCAAAAACATTTGATGCAATATCTTACTGTCTTCTGTTAAGTTGCCTTCCTACATCTTGGCAATGCCAAGTAATCCAAAAATATTCACTATGTGTATACTATGAACAAAAACACTTATTTTAATTAATAACCAAAATTTCCACATTAAGAAAAACTCTGGACATATTCTTGTGAGACTCCAAGTTTATATTTAAAGCCATTATAAAATCCTTAAATATATTTTGACAATAAGAGCTTTGGATATCATAAAAATACCCTGAAAAGCTGCTTCTTTTGGCTTAATCTAAAAATGCAACGGTTAGGTTTTTCAAGTTAACCGGTCAAGCAAGATACTAAGAGGGATATTTGGTGAATTTTAAGGCCAGCAAATACAAATGAGTTCAATAAATCCTATTTTTATAAATAAATTAAACTTTACAAATTACCAATACAGGTAATTGTTAGGGAAAAACTGGACTGAATCTTTGAATGCTTGCATTGTTTGATCTGTTGCTCTGAAAAATAAAAAATCATTCTAGGAGTAATCAATTTGTGTTTTCTGCAGAAACATCATGTGCTCTTTCTCTACAAAGCACTCCAGACTGCATAGAAATATTTGCTACATTTCTATTTGAATTACCGATATATTTGTAATTCTTACATCTTTAAAATTCTGACAAAGACTCAAAAAGTAATATAAAATGCTGTAGAGTCAATCTGCTTGAACTTTCTATCTAAATAAAATACCTATGGTTATATTTTCCCAGAGATGAAAATATACAGAGAGTTTTTAGGAAAAAAAAAATGTTTGACCCCTCTTTATAATTCACTGGAAAGAGTTGCCACAATTTCCACAGTGAGTAATGTTTTTTTTCCTTCTAACTACCCTTTATCCTGCTGACTCTGAGCTTGTTTTTAGTTTTTCTACCATCAGTAGAAATGGAAATCAGCTGGTTACTTTCATCAGCTCAATTTTATTCACATCCAATCAAACCTGCTAAAAATTCAATAAAATAACTATTATCTTTGTCTCTTGATGCTTAATTATCACTTTGTCTTTTTTTCACAACTTAAATAGAAGTTATGTGGCTGAACTCATTGATGCGACTGTATTTATACAGTCATTTCACTATTCACAGCAACCCTTGGACTTCTTTATTCCAGGTTGAACAATTAGAATTCCATTAAGTTTTTTTCTCTCTAAAAGATCTTATTTTCCCCATCTCTGAATCATTCCTGTGAATAGTCACTAGATTAAAAATAATAAGTCCTTCTCGTCACTTGTAATTACATTCATCATCCAACAAATGTTTTAGTGATTATCATGATCTAGGTATTCCGAATTTGTAGATAAACTGCTGAACCAAAATAAGACATATTATTATATGCTATTGCTGTTCTAAGCATGTAATATATATATTAACTCACTTATTCTTTGCAACAACCCTATGGAATTGATGTTATTATTATTGTCTTCATTCTCAGATGTGTACTGAAGACAGACTAATAAGCACATAAACAAATATGGTAATTTCCGATAGTAAGAAGTAGGAAGAAAACAAAACAGGGGTTGGAGTGGGCACTCGCATACACTGGCTGACCCAGGAAAGCCTCTCTTCTGAGGTGACTGTTGCAATAAGACATGAATAAAAAAGAAGT
Organism: Camelus ferus; assembly: GCF_009834535.1. Lineage (NCBI taxonomy): Eukaryota > Metazoa > Chordata > Mammalia > Artiodactyla > Camelidae > Camelus > Camelus ferus. The sequence goes on from NC_045720.1 coordinate 20,335,179, forward strand.
CAGCTGTACTATGTACTATGTACTATTTGTGGGACAATGGATCCTGCAACCACAAACTTTCTCTGATGGGAAAGAGTTTCCTATATGAGAGAATGTGAATGAAGCCCTCTGTGCCTGTACCTGGAAAGAAATGCAAATGATGGATTTAGAGAGCTGTAGACAGTGTCAGGCAATAGAAGGTATTTGGTTTTTCTGATTCTACTTGCAATGGAAAGCCACTGAATGATTTTAGAACTGGATTAATAAAACATTTTAATTTTTAAAAGGTTATCTGGAAAAAAATTGCAGGTATCTGGATAACAATGGTGGTTGAGATGTAAACTCACGGTAATGATTGAGAGAGTTTGAGAGGACATCTCATTAGGTAATGATTTCATGAACATGATGCCAAAAGCACAGGTAATAAAAATAAAAATAAACAAGTGTGGCTACCTCCAACTGGAGTATTTTTTAAAGAAAACTTTAGCATAGAAAATTAAGGCCGCGTTCAAATGGCTTTGGGGTTGAGTAAGAACTTTCTTTTTTAATATAGGTGATACTATAGTATATTCATTTGATTATGATAATCCACTAAAAAGATTTAGCGAAGTGGGAGAACATTACTTTCAGGAACAAGTTTTGTAGAGTTGTACTATCCAATAAAGTAGCCACAAGCTACACGTGGTTATTTAAATTTAAATTAAAAATAAATAAAATTTAAAACTTACTATCCAGTTAAACCAGATAAATTTCAAGTGCTCAAAATCCACATGCCTAGTGCATACCTAAAGGAAAGCAGGGATGAAAATTTCTATCATCACACAAAATTCTCTGGACAGTGCAGCTTTAAAGCATGAGAAGGAATGTGACTAAATTCAAAAAATACAATACTGGAACAAAATGAATCTTCTACTTTTCCTCAATTATGATTATTATCAAAAATGGCATTTATACTTAAAAATAAATTCTAAACAGTATCAGAAGTTCAACTCTTTGTATAATTTTGGAGAGTAAAATATGAAAAAACAACCACAGAGACAGCTCTCTGGTTTGTTTTAGTAAGAATACTCCAGCTCGATTACAGAAGTGTGTATTATGTCTGGTAAGTCTGAATTAGCTTCAGATTGACAAAGAATGTAAATATTTACACATACACACATATGCTAACACACACATGTTATGCATACAATACTTCTGTAACTGGATTGCTAAAGAAGGTGCAATTACTTCTTTTCCTGCGGGACACTAACCCAAATAAGGCAGTTAGCTTAATTTAACTTGTTGAAATACCTATCTTCTCTCTAGGCCATAAGCTTTTTTTTTTTTTTGTCTTTATATTCCTAATATCTAGTACAGTGCACAGTAAAAGTCAGTAAATGTAACAATATGTTTTGAAGTCTTTACTAATGAATTGAAAAATAAAAAATAAAATGATTGTTTGTTTTCCCACTACATGCTGACCATCAGCTTGGAAAATTCAAAAATCTGTTCCTCTTTGGGTTCTTTACAGTATAGTAATTCATATACATTAAGGTTTAAGATCTATTTTGTGTTGCTGTTTTATTACTAAACAAAAGGCATCAGAAATTCTAGGTATTATTCGAAAATCACATCCTGTATCAATCTATGTAAGTTTTTCTACCTATTCTCTGTTAGGTGGTATAGGGTATAAAAGACGGATGAAACAGTTACTTTACTTTTCTTGAATTAATTGTTGAGAAAACCTTATTAGCCACATGAAACAAAGCAAAAGGACAATTTAGATGAGGCTGTGTGGTGGGATAAAAAGAACCCCTTCCAAATATGAATTGCTGAAATCATTTTTCTTGCATATACTAGAAGTCTAAAGTTGTGAATTCATTGGAAATGAACTCACATGAAAAATAAAATTCACCCCCCACGTTTCTTCCATGCTCTTAAAGATGTTCTCGTCTTAAATTATCATAATTTGCATAGAACAGTTTGACATTTTTACTCTTCCCACTCAGGTTAGTCTCCTCTATATAGACTTGCTTTTGCAAAGGAACTCAGGTAAATACAGGTAAAGGAGGGAAAACTTAAGAATGTGTATTTTCTCTTATTTATTATGCAACATTTAGAAATTAGGATTTTTACTTTGGATAGGAGGAAAAAAATTATGAAATATTTCAAGTATTAGAAGATGAATTAGCCCAACTCTGATTTTAAAATGCTGTAGCCAGCTGAGTGCCTTGTTAAGGTATTTTCTGTCTAGTCCTTTCATCTGCCTGTGGGTAGTTAAGAAGCTTTTTTAGGATAGGGATACAGTTGTTGAGAGACAACTGGTTATATTATTATTTATAGATTGTATAAAATAATCTGCCAGTTGAAGTGTTTCTTCCTTCTGTACTCTCCTACTCTTTATCCCAGGGACCATACCTGCAAAGGGGAATGTCGCCTGCTTAGTTATATCAATATTTATAGCACAGAGTAGTTCAGAAGTTGTAAGTTTAGAGATAACAGACCATTCTTGGCATCACGCCTGTGTATACTACACCCTCAAGAAACATTAGGTAGCCTTACCATCATCTTTACTCCCATGATCTAATTGAACAGTGACAGGCAAATACATAAAAACATATATAAATACACTTATATTGCATAATGTTCCAAGTCCTTGAAATAGTGTTGCATTTATACCTAACTCTTAAAAAGACTATAAATGTAAAACAAATTTAAAATTCTAAAAAGCTCAACAAATATAAGATAGAATACTGTATTAAATTGGAACTGTGAAGATACACTGTTGCATTTAATTAAAATGTAGACTTTCGATATGGAAATGTCAGAAAATTTGCAAAATATTTTAGGGAAGTCTTTTTCAAAATATTCCTATTATTTTTATGGATGGGTTAATTCTTATTGTTTATGTAATAAGACTTCCTGCTACTTATCTTGAAAAGTTATCTATGTATCATGGTTCTTGCAATCTGGAAAATTTTACATGCAATTCTATTTTATTACTTAATTTTATCCCAAACATCATCTCTTCTCTAGCATAATCTTTTTTCCATAATCGACTTGTATTACTATATATGTTGTATTTCTCTCTTATCCTCAATTAATTAAGCAATAATGAACATTTTAAATTTTAATACTTTCTTTGCTTTTTCATATCTTCTTAGTACTTTCATTTAGCTATTTTTCACATATGTCACTACAAAAGTACAGAATTTATTATTATACTTTAGGATTTCTGTGAAACCTACAGATAAAAAAACTATTTGACAATTATTTGTTAATGAATTCCCCTGACACATTATAATTTAATAAGTATAGTGAAGACAGTTTTTAAAACGAGAAACTGGAACATAACAAGATTAAGTGATTTACCCAGAGTTAAAAAAAAATTTCTTAACAAAACTTGATCAAGACTCATAGATATCCAACATTAAGTTTTGGTATCTACTGAAATCATAAGATAAGATTATCACATAACATTTATTTTCCTTCTAAAGTCCCATATTCAGTAGTATAAAATTCACACATGAAAAATGACAATCAAGTCATGTCTTATTGGATAATTTTTGTGCAAACTAGCTCAGCTGCAGGTCAGATATGGAGATATTTACAGGTTCTATGAAGCTAAAGATGTAATAAAGCAGCAAGTCTCACAATTATTTTCCTGGGAACTCCTTTTACACTTTAAAGTTTTTGAGAACCTCAAAGAGCTTTTGTGTTTGGGTTACATATATATAGAAATTAAAGAATGATTATTGTTTGTTTATAACTTATTAAATATAACAATAATAAACCCAATTATGTGTTAACCAATTTTTATGGAAAAGAACTACATTTTCTAAAACAAAAGAAACCAGTGTGTAAAAAAAGTATCGTTTAAAATTTTTGCAATTTTTAAAATGTCTGGCTGAACAGAAGGTAGCTGGTTGCTTATATCTGTGCCTGAATTTCAATATGTGCTCATATATTTTCTGCTTGAAATACATGAGTATAATCTAGCTTCACACAGACATGTAGTGGGGAAGGGAGGTGTATTTTAGTATCTTTTAAAAGTAATTATAAAAAAGTCCCCTTTGATACTATACCAATGTTTAACAAGTGGAAAATTTCTAAAGGTTTATTGCAATGTGCAATCCAAATCATAAATTTCATGGAAAACTCTATTATTCTACATGTTTTCTTACATTTTGATTGGACCATTTACTCACCAAAAGTTTGTAACATTTTATATTGCCATTTTATTTTTTTTAATTTTATGTAATGCAATGTCATGAGTTGGTCATTTGGAAACTGCAAGTTTATTGGATTATGCAGATCTTCTACATGTTAGCACAATTTATTATATGGCATCAAAAATCACAATCATTATTATCAACATCATCCCATAAAAAGAGAGTCTAAGTATGGGAGAGCTGTCTATCTCATGTTGACACGAATTTCCCTCAATTCTCACTTTCTCTTAAAAGTTTAAATCTTATTTTTAGCAATAAATAACATAATTTGTTTTTCACAAGAGGCAGACTCATTTTTTTTTCAGAAAATGTCAGTTGAATACTCAATTTTGAATAATCAAAGTTTGTCTGCTAGTAGTTTTCTCAAGTAAAAATGGTGTTCTGTTAAAAAACGGCTAATATAGCTAACAAGTCTGACACCCACAGAAACACTTTTCTTCAAAATAACCATCTTTGTTGTATTTGCACGCTCTAAGTTTACTTTCCCTTTTGTCACACACAGCACTGAAAAAAGCCTTTGTTCAAAGATTGAGGTAAGTACAATTACTAATTTTTCCTTTTCAGTAAGAATAAGCTTAAATGATACTTAAAAAAAAATAATTTCCTGACATTGAAGAACACATTACAACTAGTATAATTTGGGGTTACTACCTTGATTTGTACTAAGCCACCAGCAATTTTATTCACCAGTTTTTGCACCATCATTGGAGATGTTAAAATGATAGAAAAGACAACCTCTTAGTATTGATATAAAAATAGTTTTCAGCTGGTGGACACCTTGATAAAAGTCTCTTGGACCGCCAGTCATAAGCAGATCACACTTTAAGAAAATCTTTAGTAAATAAAGGTGCTATAATACGTACTTACTTTGCATACTAACAGTCATAAAGTTACTGTACCTCATAGCATAGGGCAATTTTTAAGAGGCTCGGAAAAGAAGTAGTTCAGGTCTATGAAGTCTTTATAACTATTTCTCACACACACGCACAAATTTTACAACAATCTAGGACTCTGTGAGTCTACTCTCATGGCCTCTAATTTCCAAGACAGATTTTTGACATAATATTTCTTAGTTTTATTAATTGCATAATTGGCACAACTTAGGCTACAGAACAAAGCAACAGGGGTTCTGTATTAATTATCCTATCATCTTTCATTTCAAATATTAAACTATGAGATTTAGAACAAAGATGGCAGTCCATCTCATGATAGGGAGCATAGAAAAGAGAAAGAGGGTCATCAAAGCTTAGAAAGAGAGATGTTTCATTCTGGAAGCAAACAGAAGGAACTGGATCAGCTCATGTACAATTTCATCACTTTCCTCACAAATTTGCCTTAGGCTAACTTTGTTTATCTTTAATTCTAAAATCAAACAAGTCTAACTGTACACATAGATTTGTTTGTTTCGCACACGTGTGCCTTACTAGAAACATTGATGCTCAGCAAGGCATAAAATGTACCTGAAATAAAATGTGATTATTCTTTCCCAAAATAATTCCAAAAAAAGAAATTGGAATAGTTTTATTCCCCTGTTTAAAATGATTAACGCTGTTAATTATAATTAAATATTTATCATATCATTATCAACATCTTTAAACATGGACTTAGGAAGCAACAATGGTTTATAAAATAATACAGAGGAAAATTCTCTACTAAAAGTATTTCTTTAGACCGTGCAACACCTAAGGTGATAAAACTCAGTTAATAGTATCTTCTGTTGTCAGGCAAATAGCCTAGCATTTTCACTTTCTTGGTCCCAATGCAAACCTTCATTCCTGACCCACAACGTCCCACAATGTAATATTTTGTCTCAATTATAATAATTCAATTCCACTTTAATTCATACTCATTGAAGTGGAAGAAATTCCTGATGAGAGGCGAATACTCCATATGCTATATATTGAGATATAATTATTATGATGTAGACAGAATAAAATAAGCACATACACAAATTGCGATATTTAATATTTTCACATTTCCAGTTAGCTCATAATAGATTTATTCTTTCTGTATACAAATCTTGATTCCACTGTATCTACTATTTTTAATAATTATTTTCCTCTTGTGTCTTATATATAAGACATTTTTCTGTAAAATTAGCTATTATGGTGTAAGTGGCTAAGTTTGTAAAAGAGACAAAAAAATTTAAAATGTAATTAATTTCTACCTTAAGTATAACCACGTTCTTAGATTATGTTTGACTGCTCAAAGAGGTTAATAAAGGATATTAAAGTTGGCATGATTTGACTGATAAATTGGAGAGAAAACTCAATACATCTTATGTCAGTTATCATAAGATGCCTGGAGACATCTGCCAGAAAGTTTTATGTATTTTTCTTCTTTCTATAATCACTGACCGACTCACAAAGGTAATGAAAGAGAGCACTGTTAATTTTCCCAGTTTTTCTCTGGGTAAACATAATTTCTGATTCTAACATTAATTGAAAAACATAAAATTAAGAGGCTCAAGTTATTCAAAGAAGCAGTCAAATTTACTGCTATTTTGTTAATGATTTAATTAGAGAAAATGGAGAATTGTTTCCTAGCACAGAAAAGGAAAAATGAACAAAACATAAATTTCAATAAATTAATATTTCAACACTGAAATATTTCAATGTTGAAAACTCATCCTTATCATCTTGCCAAAACAAATTTATTTGATTTGGGGGCCATGATTGTTACTTAATCTTGGCCTGGATTTTTCAAGGTAGAATTTCATAGTTCTTAATTATTTCCTTGAATATCCCACCCACTCAATTATCTCACAGACACAAACTTCTGTAAAGACACTGGGTCTGAAACATGAATGATGTAACAGCCATACATTATTAAAAAGGTGAAGCGAAACTTGAAAAGTATTGTATTTTATTATCCCCATGCCAGTGACCTTTACTGAGTGAAATTGGAACACTACCTTATCATAATACTTGCGGAAAATATTTTGTGCCTTCTTGTTTCTCCTAACTAACTTATTCAATCTCAATAGAAACTGCCTAGATCCCTGTACAACTCTTCTTATAAACAATCACCAGATGGTGGATGACTGCAGTACTTTCAAATTTACCATGAGATCTTTAGAGATATTTCCTACGAAATCTTACGTTTTGGTCTGTGGAACTTGTTTATTTCAGTGTTCAAAACAAAAATGCCGTTTTTAATTTCATACTGCAAAATGTTTCTAACCAATTTTCTTTTAAACTCATGATAATTTGTTTACATTCTCCTATTACAGTGTTAAAAAATCCACATTATAGGATATTAAACTATTTTGGCATACAGTTTTAAACGGATTTTATTCAAGAAATATAGTCAGTAGATTTGTTTTTTGAGCATCTGTGTTATGCCAGAAACTGTGGTTCAGATGTGGGGTATTGAGAGTTTTTTCCATTTAGGGCTTAGGATACTCCAATTTAAGACAATTTTGTCCAATTATTGAGATTGCCTCTTCAGGAAGAATTGGTTTGTTTTTCTTAAGATTTTCTGGGAACAAATCCTCTTTCATATCAGCTTCTGGTGTTAGAAGTACCAGTTATGTGTCACAAATGTGTCATCTATTTATTTCTGAGTTTACACTTATCTTTGAGTTGAAGGAATAATATGATGTCAACTTTAAATATCCCTTCTATTGGATTCCATCTGAATTTTATCAAGATAATTTGTTTTACTGTTTCAGATAAGCAGATAGCAACATTTTGTGTCTCAAGTTCATTACTGTGGTAAGCTTTTCCTTGTTTTATAGTTTTTGATAACTTTACTTGAAAAGGAAATGAGGGGTTAAGCTATGCACCCAAAGCTGTCCAAAAAAGTTACTAGAATTTATCCATGACCATTGACACATTTATACATAATCCAAAGGCATTCCAAACATAAGCAAAGTAATACAGGAGTCATGGCATGTACTGTAGAGCTGATACTCTGTTTTGGACTTTAAAACCATCTGATCGAGGGTCAACAATGCAAAGGAAGGTTTCTGAAACATCTGATATCAATCATGCCTCCCTAGCTGGTGTGTTAACAGAATTTGAAGATCAGAGAAGATACCCTCTATGTTGCAATTTTTTAGCAGTATGAAGAGCCATTTTCATACAGTTAAGTTATTCTTACCCTTTTTCTTAGGGTAGAGGAAGAGGTGCCCTTTGACTATTACTGTTGAGCTCTTTGCACCAAACATCTCTCTCATCACCTCACCACCATCCTTACAACTGTAAGATTGTCTACAACAGCCATTATTTTTCATGGAGATTATCTTTATTCCTTCCTGAGCTAAAGCCAACTGAAATAATGAGTAATTATTGAAATCACTGTCTGATTTAGCTGCTCCAACATAACACATCTAGGCCTGAAGGAATAAATGCATGTTGATTTAAAATTATGGTTTCCATGACAGGAACAAAGAGGAGGAGAGAGGGAAATTTTGCTCCCTGTCCTCCATATCTCAATGACAGAAAATTCAGAGAATCTGTTGCTTACTTTTACTTGACCCCAAGGGTTATTTATGCTGAAATATTTTATAGCAATCACTTGCTGAATTATTTGTTTTGTGTTAGAATAAAATTTAATGATAATGGACATGATATAGCTAGACATTAATTTTAAAAGTATAGAGACACTAAATGCAAGAGGAATAAAATGTGCATCTGGAACTTGTCATAATCCAACATAAAACTTAGAATTTGAGCCTTGGTGCTTACAGACTCCAGGAAAATATTTTTTAAATATAGATGGAAAATATTTCACTTGAAATTTATGGACTATATCTTAAAAATGTATGATGATTCCTGACATTAATTTTGTTGTACTTTTATGTCTTCTCAATTAACTTTTAGAAATTTGGAAGGGTGTAATACTGAGATATTAATATTACATTTACCCAATGGCTTTTAAAAACTGTAAAAAATAGAGCTTGTTGTCATTGTTTAAAAATAGAGATAAACACATAAATAATAGGAGAATTTAGGGGCACATTAAATGCTTCTACTTTTGTATCTTGTCCTTTTCACTGCTCTATTCTGTTAAAAGCATATGCTTGCTAGTCTATATATATCATTATCTTACAGAGAATTTTGTTTTCCTGGATAGATAATTGATGTTGATATGATGCTAAGGAGATCATTACACTCTGTAAATTTTGGAGTCACCTCAAGATTCTTGAACCAAGGATTTAAGAGGGAAATGTTATATATGGACTTTGGTTTACATAATATACTTTATTTTCTTAAATGAGCAATTCAAGAAGTAATTGTAGTAGTAATGATGTTTGACTTGTGCCTCATTTGTCATAGTTAACTTTTAAAGGACAAACAAAAAGCGTAAACCTACTAAACGGAAACTGCTCTAAACCGGCTAAATAGAAACTACAATAATGCTAAGACTTATTTTAGGAATACACTTAGCACAGCCTAACTTTTGTGATTGCCAGTGACCTTGGAAATGGACTGTTCTCTAAGTGAGCACTTAGGCAGGCTCTGGGGTTGTTACCACTTACTTGCGCCTGATAGGAAGTAGGAATCTAGCCTGAATTTCCAGAACCATTCTGAAGGGTAAGGAGGAATTTGTAAATTCTGTGGGAATAGAAAAGATAATTCCGCCACAAACCTAACAAAACTGAACTCCTCACACCAATTAGATGGTATCATTATTGGCAGGATGGACATCACAGGGACTGAAGTCAAGGATAATTCCCTCTGACCGACAACACTGCTGTACCTCCTGATGCGTACAGCCAGCTTCATGTTGCTGAAGTCTTATCCAGCTTGCCTCCAGCACAGGAATTAGCATCCTCTGATCGTGTCTGCTGGCATCCCCCTTACAAGCCTTTCCTCATGACTACTGTGGATTGATGCACTCTCACCGCTTCTAATTATTCATATATTTTCTCTCTTTATAACTTTAGCTAACCTCACGTATGGCTTCAGATCAGTTTCAAGGCTCCTACGCATGCATCTTTTAGTATCAATAGCCACTGCTAGTTAACTAATCCAGTAGATGTTTTCCCACTCAACTTGTTGAAAAAGAAAATTTATTTTTACCAGATTCTCCTTCCTCAACAAGTCATTACAATATCCCAGTTTATTTAATATATTCCTAATATAGTGTAAGAAGTGTCTTCTCCAATGTTTTATACTGATTCTAAGTTTAAGATGTTGGAAATAAAATCACTGTCTGCTAGCAGGAAAATTCCACTGAAAAGAGGCTTCAATATGAGTGGGTACCCTGCATGGTGTATCTAATTCATTTGGCTCACTGATGAGAAAGAGTGGGAAATATTCCTGTGATGGTAAATTGAGGCCATAGAGCCAATGACATTGAATGTCATATTAAATTGGTACGGCTTTACTTGATAGTCAAACGTGTGAATATAAAATACCGTGATCAGAACTACACCTTAGAAAATGTAACCCGGCAATGTAGATACGATGGAGAGAAGTTGACGACAGAGCAATGCAGGTAGCATACATCCAAGAGAGGCATGATGTGCTGAATTAGAGAGGCAGTGACTGGATTAGAGCGTTGTACACTAGGAAGGTAGATTGATCTCATAAATGTGGCAATAGGATGGCTAACAAGAATAATTTGTGAAATATAAGGATCATGCTTTATGTGTCTCTTGTCCATTCTTTACCTGTGTCTGCTTCATCGCTAGGACACCTCTGTATTTTCTTCTGATTCATACAGCATACTAAATTAGCCACTTCCCTATTTTAAGGACTCCATAAATATTCAGACAAAAGTCTAATAATGAAGTATTAAATTTATCCAGATGTATTGATAGTCATGTATGAATGAATTGATTTACAAGTAAAGTTTCTTTTAGAGAAGTGCAAATATCAGATCAAAACTTAGTCATTGCCCTCCTTTTCTCAAAACCCTTGACCTCCCTAGACATGAGTGAGAAACTGCCGTCCCTACTCTCATCTTCAAATTAGCAATACCCTTAATATGACAGCAATGCCACAATGAATGATTACTTTGGAATATAATTCATTGTTTAAAATGATATGATGCCAATTTAGGTTCCTTTAAATCTCGTCTGGGTTTATTTTACCAATTAACAACTTTACTCAATCTTTCAAGGTAGTTTACAAACTCTGTCTTATATAAGAAAGATGTTTGCAAAACATCCAATATTATGTTCTAAATTTTGACGAATGTTTTGTTGAACCTTGTGGATGACATTCTCACAACTCTGTCATCTTAGTTCATGACATTAAAAAGCCAGAGCAGAGTGCCTCCTCAGCTAATTCTCACATTTTACTTTCACACCCATGGGAGACATTCTCATTTTAGCTGACAGCTGTAAATTGTTACAATCACCGTGTGATATATAGTACTTGCAGTTTGCTGGCCACTTTGTCAGCTATACTGACATTTGATAGCCAGGATATACCTAAAAAGACTTTTCACAAGACTGGTACTCTTTTTCTGTTGACTTGAAGCCACATTGTGGTAGGACACTCAAATTGTGCAAAGCAAGCAGACCGAGCCGCCGTCAAGAGTAGTTCCATTGCAATCAATTACACTTGTCTACAAGGACATTAGAGCATGACCTGTGCATGGTAAACAGTGCACATCATTTTCACAGAAACTGCTTCATGAAAACTGGAGCTCTCAAAAAGTTTTGCATTTCCTTTCATGAGTTATATAATACCAAATCAGACATTTCCCTCTGCATTCTGGAATAATTTGCCCTCTTCAACACCAAAGTAGAAAAAGAGTATAATACCAAATCAGACATTTCCCTCTGCATTCTGGAATAATTTGCCCTCTTCAACACCAAAGTAGAAAAAGAGTATCTTTATCCACCAACTTTCAAGTTTTATTTCAACAGGCATTCTCAGACTTACTGTATACTACTTATATTTTTGGCATTTTTAGTAGATGAAGTATGAAGAAGAGACACAAATACAGATTCCTGCCCTTAAAAATGTTAGATTCACGTGCAATTGTTTTCTCCCAGTGTCTTAACTGTCTGCCACCCTCTTGAAGTTTTGCATGGAGCAAAAGTTTGTAATTTTCATGACGTTTGATTTACGAACTTTTATACTTTTAAGAGCATGTTTAAGAATTTTTTGTCCACTCTAGGTCCTGAAGATTTTCTCCTATGTTTTTCTTTTCTGAACATTAGACTTAGATGTACATTTAACTTCAAAAATCATTTTGAATTAATTTTGGTATAACATACGAGATTTAGGTTGAGGTTCATTTTTCCCTATAGATGTCCGATTGTTCCAGCACAATATGTTGGAAAGTCTATCCCGTCTTCATTAAATTGCTTTTGCACCTTTGTCAGTTGGGCATATTTTTATGACTCTATTTCTGAGTTCTCTATTCTGTTCCATTGATCTATGTATCTGTCAATCTGTAACTACCCTACTGTCTTGATTTGTATCTAGAATATTTAAATAACTTACCAAACACTAAATTTAATAAAAACTATTCAATTAAAAAATGAGAAAAATATATGAGCATGCAGTCCATTGAAGAGAATACACAGATGACAAATAAGCACTCAAAAAGATGTTCAACACCATTAGTCATTATGAAAATGCTAATTAAAACTTCAATCCAATGCAAATTAAAACCACACAAATCAGATTAGCTAATTATCTTAAAAATGGTGACAACGCCAACAATGGCAAGGATGCAGAGAAACCTGAATACTCAGACATTGCTCTTGAGAATGTAAAATATCACAGACATAGTGGAAAAGAGTTTGTTGGTTTCTTAAAAAAAACTAACACTAAACTTACCATGTGAGCTAGTAATTGGACTCTCAAATATTTAGCCCATTGAAATGAAAACTTATGTTTGCACATACTTGTACAGTGATGCTCATATAAGCTTTATTTGTAATAGCCCAAAATTGGAAACTATCTAAATGTTCTTCAGTGGGTGAACAGCAAAACAAAGCATAGTACATTCATACCAATACTATTCAATAGTAAAAAAAAGAACCAACTAATGATACACACACAACTTGGCGGACATCAAGGGAATAACACTGTATGGAAAAAAAAACAGCATCTAAAGTACACATACTGTACAATTCCACTTGAAATAACAAGTTGTAGAGATGACGAACGGGTTGTTGTTCACCAGGGTTTTAGGAATCGAGGTTGGATAGTATGGTGATAGATGTATGGGTGTGGCTATAAAGGGGTAGCACCAGGGAGCCTTGTGATAATGGTACAGTTCTGTGTCTTCTGGTTTAGTTTCTTAAATCTACACATGTAAATTTATTGCACAGCAACACCCCCCACCTTGCACACACACAATTCAGTTCCTGTATTACTAACTGGTGAAATCTATTTATTGTACCAGTATCAATTTCCTGGTGATGATGATACAGTATTATTGTTATGTAAGATGTCAAAATTGGGGAAGGCTAAGTAAACAGTTCACACTACCTCCTTGTACATTTCTTTGCAATGTCCTGTGAATCTATAATTATTTCAAAAGGAAAATTCAAAAAAAAAATAGAATGATCAATTCTATGCATTAGTTCAAGAACATGCAAAACTAACCTATGTTTATATAAGTCAGAAAAGTGGATATTCCCCTGAGAGGGGAAGCGAGAGAGACTGGGAGGGTGGACGAGCAAGCCCTTTCGGCTGCTGGAAATGATTTATACCTTGATATGAGTGGTAGTTCTGTTGGAGTAGGCTAGGAAAAATTCATTAAGCTATATACTTAAGATGAGTATACTTCACTTCCTTTCCTGTGTGTACATTATGCCAACAAACATAAAAACAAAGTGTTTATCTAATTAAAGAGACGTGACTAAAAGTAGGAACATAAATGAGCAAAAGGTAGTGGTAACAGTAATACATGCTATATTGGCTCCACAAAAGGAAAAAAGAAGGAAAAACTCATTGGCACCGGGATCATGGAAAAGACAACATTTGTCCCGTGCTTGAAAAATGTAGGATTTTATAGGAAGAGAAAAGAAGAAAGCTGTGAAAGATCCTAAGAAGTATGTGACAGGGACCTTGGGCTGGGCTACAAGTGAGGATCGTGATCTCAAAAGTCAGTTATAAGTGACAGTGATGATGACAATGATGATGATATTATTAGCTAATTTTTATATGTATTTAGTTTAACATTCAGTAAATACTTCATTTGACTAGGTCATTTAATCCTCAAAACAAGTACATGCCATTTTGCAGAGTAGACCACTCCCTGCTGAATGGAACTTGATCTCAGTGTAATAGAAACGATCTAGCTGAACTTTGTATGAGGATTTAATTAGCATTTTCCCTGAAATGACAAAATCTATGATACAAGGAATAGAAATATACAAAGAAGGGTTGGTGATGAAAAGTAATTATAAAGAGTGATACTTCCAAACATTTTAAAGAAGGTTTGCTGTTTATAACATTCACTGTCCCTTCTTTAGGATATCACCCAAAGGATCAGGGACCACTGTTAGCATGAGCAACTGACAAAGAGATCTAGGAGGGTCCAGCACCCTAGTGATTGTCAGTCTACTGGTCACGGATTTCTTTTATTGGAATTTGAACTATTTGAAGTTCGTAAAAATGTTTCTAAAAGAAAGACTAGACCAATGTTCACCTTAGGATTATTGAACACAAGAAGTCACATGGCACAAAGGACTACGATTATTTCAAACCTAATGTATCATTTCTTTTTAAAAGTTTTACAGTTGCTTGGAGGATAATGTTTTATGGTCCTCACACAGATTTATTAAAACAGGAAATAACAAATTTAGTAAACAAACGGCAGCTGCATTCAAACATTAAGGGGAATAACCACAAAGTCAAATTGCAAAGGGGTGTAAATACAGGGAGAGAAAAAAAACTGCAGCCCATTTTTTAAAAAAACTACCCTATTTGGGAATGAAAGTCTGGGTTTACTGTCAAAGTGGAAGAAAAAAGCTGAAAATTAAGAACCAAAGATTATTAATATAATATTTTAGGTTAAATGCAAAATCGCTAAAACAGGATACCCAAAAATATAATGGCTCACATAACATCAATGTTTACTTCTCTCTTCCATCACAGCTCATCAAGAGCGAGCTCTTCCACAAGGTCGTCGATGGACTCGGTCTAGTTAGACAGTTCTGTCAGCCACTCTGGATCTCAAGTGGCTCCTACTCTTGCTACCACTTCACAATTAGCAGGAAACAAAGGAGAAAATCTAGGATAAGCCAATGGTCTTTAAATATATGGCATAAAACTATACTCATTTTTTTAAAATAAATCCTATTGACACAACCTCAGTCATGTGGCTCATATTTAGTCATATGGCCATAAAATACTGCAAGGAGTCCTGAGAATTGTGCTTCCTGGCCGAGTATTCAAGCTTCTAGGAAATACTCAAAGAACTTTTTTTTAATGGCAAGAATGGATATTGTGGACATTAGTAGTGTCCATGAAAATGGCATTTGTCACTGAAGTTACAATGATGGCAAAGTTTGGAGAAACAGTCCTCAAAATGTTTGTGGGGGTAGTAATTTACTGGGAAATTAATTGCTGATACGTGGGCAAAAGATCCCATGGTGAGATGTTTGAGAAGCGCTGGTATAAAGGAAAAAAACAGGTACCTATTTTCTGCATGCTTCCTTTAAGGATTTAATCTGTTACTGTGCATTATAACCTTCCTAATGAGTGATTGTGGCAGCATTTTCGAGAAAATATTTTGGAGGAAAATTTTTTAAAATAGTGTTTTTTTAACAAAAGTATGGTGGGAAATATTGCAATAAAATTTATTATACTTTAATAATGTCTAAATAACAATGACTTACTTTTTTCCTATATTCATAGTATATCTTAGTACTGGACATATGGTGGCTATACTGCCCTTTCAATTATTCAACATTACATTTTAGTTAGGTAGAACTTGTATAAATGCACTATTCTTCATGGAAGTATCAAAGTATTTGAATTTGCAAACCTATTATACAATACCAGGGTTCCACAGGGATGGAAATACATTTATTATCTTGGCTGTGTTATCATTTTTATTATTTTCTGTGGTATGATCAACACCTAAAATGGTGTCTTGTACTCAGAGAATATTTAATAAACATTTGCAAAGTAAATTAATTCCATAGGAATTAGCCCTAAAAGGCATACCATAAGCTACACTAATGTGTGCTAATAATTTGTTAATTAATTGAAAACGCTGTTTCAGTATGTCAGAAGAAATGTGTATCCACACAAAGTTTATTGAATTGCATGTCTGAGTTGTTATGGCTCAGACACGTAGAGCTCTGGGTGTTTTATGCTCCCACTTCATTCTCCTTAAACTGTATTTACTATGGGATTTAAACAACAATATAGAACTCTTTTTTATGGAACGATGGAGAAATTAAATGCTATGTTTTCAACAAGGCAATATTGATTTGAATAGACGATAGCCAGGTTATAAAAATATTTCTCAATTTTATAGCCTCTTATTAACTGCAGCATATGCCCAGAGGGTCCAGACACTTCACTGAAAAATACAGTTTTTCTAAATTCAAAAGAATCAGTTGTTTATAAAGTACTTT